>NW_023640003.1:37500-40000 GCF_015228065.2 Penaeus monodon
CCCTAATTCAGATTGCGTGTGACAGTTTTGAGTCCGACGCTCAAACTTCGGCCACCGGGGCCCTTTTTATATATATACATACATATATGGTGTGTGTGTGTGTGGTGTGTTCATTTTTTTGAATGAATAATAAAATATTATAAATTATATATATATAATTTTAATATATATGCATATATGTAAATTTTATATAACACATATATATATATATAATATATATTATATATATATATATTTATATATATAATTATATATAGTATAATAAGCAATATATATTATATTATATATATATATATATTAATATATAAATTCACACACATACCCACACATAACACGGATATAAAATTATTTATATATTAAAATTATATATATATATAAATAAATTTTAAAAATTTATAATGTTATATATTAGGGTGTGTGGGGGTTTGTGTGTGTGTTGGTGTGTGTTTTAAAGTATATAATAAATTTTCAAATATAAAAGTTTATAGAATTTATGTTTATATATATAAAAATATATATATATATGATATATATATACTATATATACTATTATATTATATTATATATAAATATATATATATATATATATATATACATATATATAATATATATAATATATATATAATATATATAATATAGAGGAGAGAGAGAGAGAGAGAGAAGAGAGAGAGAAGAGAGAGAGAGAGAGAGAGAGAGAGAGATTATAATATACATACACACACACACACACACACAACGCACACCACAACCACACATATATATATATATATATATATATATATATATAATATATATATATATATATATATCTATATATATATATATTAGTGTGTGTGTGTGTGTGTTTTGTGTGTGTTGTGTGTGTGTGTGTGTGTATTGGTTGTGTGCTTTGATGTGTGTGCTTGTGCGTATGTTGTATTGCGTGTGCGTGTGTGTGTTTCTACTCCTTCTCTTTTTCCTTCTCGCTTTTAGTCTTTTCAATCCGTCTGTGTATCATTGAGTACCTATATCCCAATACACATCTGGTCTTAAAAACGGGCCCTTAGCTTCCTCGTAATCTGCTTCCAGAGGGGGTCTTACACTACTCCATAACCGGAGCAACCTTGGGACAGGACAACGACCGGATGGTAACGATATGAGTACGTGATGTTTAATATGGTTGTGCCGTACGCGAAACACAGCGGGTACAAAATTGGTTTGCTCATATTCTTACGAGAAGGAAAGAGTTAAGACAAATTCACCCTTGTGCAAGTAATCCGTGCTTTTTTCATAAGTTGGTTTATGGATTTAATACCTGCTGAAGAGATTAAAGTCTTGTGTTTATGCATCAGCATGCTATCAGCATGAATTATTCGCAGGTCCCTTGCTCATTAGTACATGGGTATTTTTCCAGTTTAAGCAGGTAGGGCCGTTAAGGTCTTGTTACCTCTATTATATTCATTGATTGCCTTGTAAAACTAAGTACATGCAACAGAGATTTAGTTTAACCTTATGAGGTGGAATTTTAAGATCATTATACTCAAGTAAATTTGGGTGGCCTAATGGTAGATGGAGGGGAAAGAATGCCCTTTAAAAGACAGAGGGAAGGTTTACCTGTTGTAATACTGTCCATGCAGCTTCACTAAACATTATCATAGTCCAAATTGCTTGGGTGGGAAGGTAGGCTTACACTTACAGTGGGAAATATTTTCAAAAATATGTTTGATTTATCTATGATTAGAGCTAAATTCAGTGCATCCAATATTATTATCATAAGTGACACTAATACATTTTACAGTAGCTTAATTACACTGTCAAGTGCTTAATTATTTTACCGTGCATATTTATGACAATGCATGATATTAACAGTGATATGTAATAAATACAACATGTTATGACAATTACGATGATGGTGATGGTGATAATGATGGTGTGATGATGATGATGATGATGATGATGATGATGATGATGATGATGATGATAATGATAATGAAGATGATAATGATGATGATGATATGATTATGATAATGATGATGATGATGATGATGATGATGATGATGATGATGATGATGATGATGATGATGATGGTGATCATCATCATCATCATCATCACAATTATGAATTCCATTATCACTGCTATTAGGACTATCATTAGGCAATCATTCAAAGGGAAACATTATCACCGGTAAATACAGCGGATGTGCTGCTATATGATCCTCTCGGCATCAGCTTTGTTTTCCGAGCCTGTGCCTCGAGAGGAACCGCCAGAAGATCTGCACTGCAATTCCAGGCGGTAGCGGAAAGCGTTTCTTTTTGGTATATAAATTAAATGTTGGAAGACAGTCTTAGACATCAAAGACTGAATTTTTGTGGATTAATGTTATAGTTGCGTTTTCGTGTGTAAATTTTTCTAAAAATTTTATTTCTGTCATCACAATTATTACTATGGTTGTCACCATTACTAATGTTATTCTTTCTTTTAATAGTGATATCACTATTAATATCAATATGAATATCAAAA
>NW_023640004.1:7500-11659 GCF_015228065.2 Penaeus monodon
TATGCTGCCCTGAGGTACTCCAGCGTGCATTGAGATGGTGCCTGAAACTTTGTTAAGAAATTTTAATTTAAGCCTGCGGTTATCATGAAAAGAGTAGTTTTTTAATTAAAGAAGGAAAATTAAATTTTGTGCACAGGCCAGCATGCCAGACCGTGTCGAAGGCTCGCTCAACATCTTTGGTGACAAGAACAGTCTTTAGTCGTCGGTCTTGTTGTTTATGTAATTCGTGATGATGTTGAGTGCGTCCTGCGTCGAGCGATGCGAGCGAAAGCCGAATTGTTTGTGAGAGAGAATACCACCTTAGTCGAGTGTTTATGATTTTTTCGAAAATTTTACCTAAGGTCTCGAGTATACTAATAGGGCGGTAACTCTTAGGGTCAGTCAGGTCTTTCTGTGGCTTAGGAATGAGGGCCACTAGAGCAGTCTTAAAGGGAGAGGGAAAATAGCCGGAAGCGAGAGAGGCGTTGTAGAGGTGAGTCAAAGCTTGTATAAGGTTGTCAGGAAGGTGAATAAGAGCGTCGCGTCCGATCTGTGAGGAGCCTGGAGCCTTACGAGGAAACCTCTTTATTCTTTCTTTTACTTCCTCACACGAGATGGGGGCTATGAGTTCGCAGGTGTCGTCCAGCCTATCCAGCCGGATAATTGGCTCTGGGTTAGTTTCTACCCTGTTCTCTTGACTCCAGGTATCAATTTCTTGAATTCTGTGAGTGAACAGGGGATGAGGAGGGTGAGGGTAGAAAACTTGGGCCCAGTGTTCTTCAAAAAATTTGATGACATCCACGGGATCTGAAACCTTTACGTTATTGTGCATGAGGTGGGTGAAGGGGGGGGGGGAAGTTACTACCTTTAAGTTGTCTAATTCTTTGCCAAAATTCCCGTGGATTGCGAACTCTGTTGCATTCTACTTTTTTAACTAAATCTATCCAATACTTTTGTCGGTCGTTATCAAGACTATCGATGACGTGTCTTCTTAGTATAGATAAGTCCCCTCGAACCTGTTTAAATTTTGAGTGAAACGACTTCGGAAACAGGTCAGGAGACGTTTTGTCCTTTCAGATGGCTGAAATGATATGCGTGTTTTATACTGAGACCTGGGGATGGTGCTCAGCATAGTTGATGCGATGCAGGCGAAGATGTAATTCCAATGCCCATCTACTGTTTGGGAATCAAGCCCTTCAAGGTTAAATTAAAAATTATGATCATTTAATTTAGATTTAAACGACTCCCAGTCTGCTTGTTTATACCGGAAAGATCGTCTTTCTTTGTTTAGTATCGGTGATGTGGAAATCTTTATTATGATGGGTATGTGGTCTGAACCAACGTTCGGACCGGGTTGCAGGTGTGTGTGATAGGCAAGTGCTGCCCTGTTCCCGAAAACGAGATCAGGGCAGCCCTTTCCTCTATTTGCGTATGAGGTGTAGAAGTCGGGTCCTATGTAGTGAAGTCTTTTTGTTTCAAAGATAGAAAAGAGTTGCCTACCATGAACATTGGTAGTGCTGTGGTGTAGTGTCGTGTGGGTAGCGTTGATATCTCCGGCAAAGAAGACTGGGAGGTTTGTGTAGTTAAATAATTTGTTGAAATCTGCAAGAGGTAAATTAGTTCTTGGTTTTATATAGGCAGTGGAAAGGATAATGGGGCCCTGTGGGGTGAATATCCTGACTGCCATGAAGTCAGGGTGGATGAATGGGGGGGGTGAGAAACTCATGCATGATGGTGGATTTTATGAGGATACAGGAACCCATTTGCAATCCATCCCCTGATTGCCTGGATGTGTAGCCATAATGCCGAATTCTATAGCCATTGGTGATGGATATAGAGTTCAGTAGGATCACATCCGGGCGTTCTTGTTCTATAAAGTCGTAGAAAATATTACGGATCGAAAAAAATGACCTTACATTTGCTTGAACGATCGTTAGCATGCTACTCAGGGTAGACCCATTTTACCTGGGTTTACCTTGCGTGCGTTACCTGATCCCGGTAGCGGTTCCGTGATCGAGCCTTGATCAGCGGTTCCCCAAGGTCAGGGAGAGAGTCCTGCGAGCAGGACGCAGGGCGGAAGTCCTGGGAATCGGCGGACCAATTCCCAATACTTCCGCGCTGCCCCAAGCGCCCCCTAGAAGGGAGCACGGCAACGGCTCCCTCCAAGGGGAGAGGGGGCTCTACCCTGGCTTCGGGAACGACTTCGACGTTGTACTCGGAGCCGCTACTCTCGTCGTCAAGGACGGTGTCATCCATACGATGAAGATGAGGCTGCGGGACTGGGGGATCCTTTTTGTCTCTTTTGGCGTGCTTGTTTGGTGGTGAGATTTGTTTGCGTTTGTGCTCGGTGTTTATTGTGGAGTTAAGTGCTTGTACTGTTTCTTTGGGTTTTCGTTGTGGTGTTGGTTGCAAAACGAGGTGTCTGTGTGTGGAGCAATGAGGCTGTGGTTCAGTGTTTGTCTCCTCAGTTGCTGTGGTCTGTGGTGTTGTGGCGTATTCAGGAATGTATAGGTTGTCGTCTTCGAAGATCTCCTCTGGGACAACAATGCTGGGGAATCCGTTTTTCTGTAACATGATTGGGACAATGTTTGCGAATTTCTTTGCGTTGTATTTTGCAGCGATGAGAGATACGTGTAAGATGGCTTGTATTTTTGGGTTTGTGTTAGGTGTAAAAGTGTTGTTGAATTGGGGAGGTGGAGGCAGAGTTGTCCTGGAGGTAGATGCAGGTCGTCTGGGTGTGCTGGTCTGAGAAGGTTGTGTGGCGGCTGTTGTGGCGTATGAGGGAGCAGTGTTTTTGTTTTCCCTAATCTGAGCTCGTTTTGCTTTTAGTGTTTCCTTACGTATGGGGCAGGATCCGCTAACTGCAACGTGCGACCCCTCGCAGTTGGCAGCATTTGATGGTCTCCTGCATTTGGCGAAGAAGTGACCTTCGCCACCGCAACGAGAGCATCTCTGTGGGTGTGTGCATGTGTGTTTGTTGTGGTCGTAGCGGTAGCATTTTAAGCATTGTTCGATAGGAATGAAGCACTCTGGTTCTATATTATATGTTGGGACCGATGTATTAAACATCATGATCCCCTGAGACAGAAGTTTCTGGGCTTCCTCTGGGGCAGAGACACGAATCTTGACGATTCGTGACTCAGGAGGTTTATAAACGTCAAGGACAGTGGCATCGTTCTTGGCGGATACTTCCTGGCCGATGGACTCACACGATCGTGGGAGGATCGTCCTGTCGATCTTTTTGGCCACGATCGTGCATTTTGCCTTCGTTTCGGGTGAGGGAACAGGAGTAAAACCGTGATCTTTTAGTTTTCTTTGGCCTTCGGTCGAGAGAAATGGGGTCAGTTGTTCAGGTTTGGCTACTGTCACTTTGAAGCCATTGTGGGTTTTAAAGAGGTGGGTGACTGTCACCTCAGTGAGGGTGAAGATTTTCTGGAGAGCCACCTCACAAGAGATGGACTCTCCAGTGTATGCTAATTTGATGACATGGCCCATGGTCATGCCATAGCGTGGGTGACGTGAAGGACAAGGTTCCGTTTTTAGCAGAAGCTTATAATGACAGAACGATAGAAGATAGAAGTGTAGGTAAGAAGGTAGGTAGATAGCCAATTATCTAACTGGACATATAAATTATACAAATATACATACTTATACACACAGAAACACATGCACATATAAATAAATAAATAAATAATGGATTTATATAAAATTATATATATATATATGTATATATATACATACACACACCTAATATATATGCATATGTACATATATGTATATATTTTTTCATATACATGTGTGTGTGTGTGTGTGTGCCTCTGACCCCGCCCACCTCTCATGCTGGCTACACCCCAACAGCACGAGGCTCTGCCCCTCGGCGCCTCTCTTCCCTCAGCCACACCTCCAACTGGCACTAAGCTCCGCCCTCACATAGAGGCTCGGCCAATGGCATTCCCAAGGAGGAAGGGGAAGTGGGGCTCGACGAGGAAGGAGGCCCGCCATTGGATCATCCAGCGGGAGTCTTCTCCCATTGGCTGGAACGACGACGCTGCTCGAGGGCGCAGCCGGAGACTCGGAAGGAACAGAAGAAGGGAAGAAGCGATCCAAATAAGACGAGCAATAAGGAGAATGAGACAAAGAAAAGGAGAAGACGAAAATGGGAGAAGCGACAAAGAAGACG
>NW_023640005.1:0-11658 GCF_015228065.2 Penaeus monodon
GGGGCGATCATTCCCCGGGACACCCCAAACTCTCCATAAACCCCAATCATGGTCCCTACCTCCCCGAGAGAACCTTAAACATGAAAAACGGGGAAAGGGTTTAAACAAGCACTCAAACACACAACACACTCCAGTTCTCGAGGGGCAACCCACACACACCATAGACCACCACCTTAAACCAGTGGTATAGACATGCAGATTTCCCCGCGAGGCAAACATTCTTAAAACAACATTCAAAACACTGTACACTACAGGAACACTTCGTCTAAAAACACTAAAAATACAGTATAGACACCTTCGGGAACTTGCTCAAAACACGGGGATGGAAGGCGAACTACGCACACGACACAGAAATTCAAATACAACTCACCAACGAAACAAAATACATGAGCAACCAGCAATTGGAATCACTCACAAGAGAACTATGCAACAACATAGAAGATCCTAAAGCCTTCTGGATGAAATACAGGAGGCTGATAGGTTTCGAACAGACAGACGATCACATACATATAAAACACCAGCAAGACAAAAGATAGACACAGCGAGGGGATGGAACTGTCAAGGGAGTTCTGGCAACAGAACTTCCAAATCTACCCTGCTGAGAACGCAACCCGAGGTAACACAATCACTACAACAACTGCTACACCCTCCCTCTCCCTCACCAACAATATCACTCGACATACTCTCACCAACAACCCTCCTCTCACACCCCATCATACCAAAAGAATGAGACACGCACACACACGATCCAAAAACACAAACACCGGGAGCCAGCTACATTAAGAAACTCATCATGAACATCTTCCCCCATCATGCTCTCCAGAATCAGACACCAATTTCACGCTGCCCTGGCAACAGACACTTCGCTGCCAGATTTAAACATGCCACTTTTTTTTTATTTTTTTTTTTTTTCAAAAAGGAACCACCTCACAGGGGGACCAGCTTCCGACTCATTTCACTGCGGGAAGTTCCCGGGAAGTTGCTTGAGAGGATTACACCGGGTAAAGATAAGGATAAGTCCGATATCGAAGCTTAGCCTCGCCCGGGCTATGCCATAGGGGAGCCCGGCCTGTGTCGACTACTGCCGACTCGCTTAGTGTGTCACTGGTGCTGCTCGCTGAACCTAGGGCCTTACCCCCCATGGTTTCTCAGCCACGGCAGTAACCTCTAGGCGACAATTGCAACTTCTCCCCCGCCTGGGCGGGGCCGCGAACCACCGACCCCCGGATGAGAGGCCGACACGTTACCACCGTTTCAGCCCGGAGGCTATAATATCACAGTCTTAAAACACACATCACACATTAAATACCACAACATACACAACCCTAGGCAACACGGCTTTCGCCCACACCCAAAGGGACTGGGAGCGCAATCGCCCTCGCTTACGCTCTCAGTCTCGCAAACAAGCACCAAACCAATATCATACTGCGAGACGTCACCAAAGGGCCCTTTTTAAGGTCTGGCATGACGGTCTCAGATACAAAATAACCCCGGCTAAAACTGCCTCCACAAGCCCTCTTATGCAACTTCCTTGGGCAACCGAACAGCTCCATCCACCTTGGCTCCGAGAAGAATTGATTGGTTTCACAAACATTACTATGGAACGAAGAAAAGTAACCCATTTTTTTTCTCGCCTGCTAGGGATTATCATGGCTAGTTTGTCCCATTATGATAGCCTGTTGCAGGTGAGACCCTCGTCTGCCTCCCTTCCAGCTCCTGGGAGCTGAGAACGAGGTGCAGTGGGTCACTCTTTTGGTTATTTAACGAGAACAAAATTTTAAATTGTAGCACAACAAAGGAAAGGTTAAATATGCTAACACGGAATGTTCACCGATGTTTTTTTTTTTCTCTCGCCTACTAGGTTTTATCACAGAGGTATACCCCCGCAGAAACCTTTTGCGGGTGAGCCCCCGCTGCCTCCCTTCAGCCATGGGAGCTGGAGCGGGGTTAGTGGGTCACTCTTTTTTTTTTTAAAACAAGAAAAAAAAGTAAAACAAAACATAAAAAGGGAAAGAGATCTGCAACCGAGAATTTTAAACTTTTTTTTTTATTTTTTATTATTATTATTAGTTTTGCTTATAGGGATAATCATAGAGGTATGTCCGCTATGATAGCCTGTTGCAGGTGAGGACCTTCGCCTGCCTCCCTTCCAGCTCCTAGGAGGCAGGCTATCTTAGGGGTCTAAACCTGCTATGAAATCCTAGCAGTGGGAAAAAAAGGTGTTCCTGCCAAGCTGGCTGCAATTTCTAACTTCTTCTTTTTTCAACATAACCCGTCCCTTTCCCAAACCCAGCGATGGAAAACCAAAGAAAAACACCATACAAGGGTCTCCCCCACCTTCTTTATTACTTTACTTTTTTTAAATTTCTAGGTAACCTCAGCCTCTCTTCCCCATTATACTAAGGAACCCTCCTCCTCCCCCCTTTAGTTCATGCAACTCGCTTGACTTTCAGTTTCTTGATCATGTTCCTTTCAGCTGCAATATCATATGCAGATGTTTTTGGTATGGGCTCAGTAAGATTACAAAACAGGAGACATCCATATGAACGGCTTGCTTTTTCGGTGCCTCCAGCAGATCTTGGTCTGGCCCCTTTGCACTTAGTTTTTCATGATGTTCATGCATTTTTTATGGGGTTTCAGATGAGGTGAGTTACTTTGGCCACTCTAATTCTAATTACACTGTCTTTAGAAACTGTTGGACCTCTGACTGGTGATAAGGGGTGTTATCGCGCATAAAATAATCCACATTCATGAATTCCGCACAGTACTAGCAAATTTTTCCCCTTATACTTGATATAATCACTTCCGCTTGCTGTAACATTTTTAAAAGGGAAAGCATAGACCTCGCCTGCCTTTTCCCGTGAAAGAATCCCAAACCATAACAATGTCCGCATGCCGACGCGGACGCGAAATTGGGGCGACGCACAAACTTTAAACTTCACCAGTCTGAAGTACTTTCATTACCACCTCTTCTTCCAGTCGGGTGTATCTGTGTCGACACTTTTTTGCATTTTTTTCCTTTGCATAGTTCTTGTGGTAGAGTTTCGTAGATCCCGAGCTGAGTCAGTATACCAAAGGGTCTTTCTGAAAACGATGCTGGATAGTTTCTAAAATCCTAGATGTCACCCTTGTTCTTAATATTGCTAGCTCCCTTCATTTGGCACATGTTCCGTCTCCATGATTTTTCTGAACACTTCCGTTAGCCACTCTACTGCCGTTCTCCCATGGCCTTCCACTTCCACTGGTATGTCATCCAGTCCTCTTCATCCGTTCATAGCCGCTGTGACCTCTTCTCTCACTTCCTCTCCCTGCCTTTCCTCTGCCACTTCTATCTTCCGTTCTACCCTTGTTTCTCTATATTCATCAGTTGTTGATAGTATCCTTCCACCTCTCACTTATCGGTATGTCTTGTGTTATTACCTGTCCATACTATCTTTCACTCTTTTTGCTTAGTACACGCCCTGTACTTGTTCTTCTGTTTTCCTATCCTGACGCTTTTCTTTGACTGACTTCCCCTTCTAGCTACATTACAAATCCTTGTACACTTACTTTGTCCTTCGCCACTTCTCTCTTTGTCTTTTTATTTCCCCTTTTATAGGAGCATTAGTTCTCCCTGCACCTGTTTAGATCTTTTTCCCGCTTCCTCTCTTTCCTTTTTTTTGACCGCTTCTTGTACCTAAGTACAACCCCCATCAAGTCTCCTCTTTTTTTCCCCGAAGACGTCCTAGTACTTCTCCCGTTTCCCGAACTGCAATGCTCAATGTACTCCACGTCTTCTGCTCTTCCTCTTCCAGTTTCTTCTTCACTTCCTGGAAAAACTTATGCCGATGTTCGTCTTCGTTCAACTTCACCAGCGCGTTTTCAGTGTCCTGACCTGCTTCGTTTTTCTCAGTTGTTTATCCTTACTTTACAGACTACCAGCCTATGTTGCTTGGGCCCCAGTCTTTTGCAGACTAGTAAATCCTTACTTTCTGTAGTTCCTTTTTCCTGCACAAGATCTAGTCAACTTGTGTGTTTTGTCCACCACTATATAGGTTGCTCGACAAGCCAGTCAGAGTTAACTACGTCATACTTTTTGCTATTGCGCAGTTTGTCTCCTCCTTCATTCCGTGTTCCAGCTCCGTACTCTCCTGTAATTTCTGTATCAAGGCTTCCTTCCCCAACGGACCGTAAGATCCCCCGCTATCCACACCATCTACTACCCGGTATTTTTTCCTCGCCTGTACACCCCACTTTGGGTACGTACACACACACAACTTGGGCGTTGTTTCTCCTATTTCATCTTTCTTTCACCTATTACCCCGTCGGACTCCCTGTTTTATCTGCACAATCCCCTCTTTCATCTGTGGACTACCTCATTCCTCCTGCTGTCCTCTCCCATGTAGTACAGCTGATATCCATTTCCCAGCCCATTGGCCTTCTTCCTCTCATCTAGTTTCTTGTACACATAACACGTTTATTTCTGTCTCTCCCTTGGATCCACCACTTCTCTTCCTCTTCCGGTTATTATACCCACGTTCAGTGTTGCTATCACAAACGTTGTGTCTTCCGCCTTTTTCTTCCTCCTTTCTCCCGTCTGAGCTTTTCTTCTTTAACCTTACCCGCTCCTGGTAAAAAAATTCGTTGTCCACTTCTACAGCTGTGCGGCGATGTTGCTGCGCTTGCTTGCTCTAACTTTATCTCTGTTCTTTGTACCGCATCTTCAATACGGTTTGGCACATTTTTACGACCGGATGCCCTTCCTGCATTCAAACCCAAAACCCCTTTTTCCCGGGCTTTGGGCGGCTGATGGAGGGACTGGTGTGCGTCCACCAGGGTGGGTAATATATTTTTATTTTATATATAAAATTATATATATATATTTTATATATATAAATAAGATTATTATTTATATATAATTTTTAATTTAAATATTATATATATATTTTATATATACATACATACATTATTTTTGTGGGTGTGTGTTGTGTCATTAAAAGTTTTATCCCTATTTCATATTTGTTTTTTTAATATATATTTTATTATTATATATAATATTATATATATTACCATCAAACCCAAACAAACGTTTGGTTTTTTCGTGTTTTTTTTTTTTTGTGTGTTTTGGGGTGGGTGTTTTTGGGGTGTGTGGTGTGTTGTGTGTGTGTTGTGGTGGGGGTGGGGTGGGGGTTTGTGCGTGCGTGCGTGCGTGCTGCTGGGGCTGGGGTTTTGTTTATAAAATGTATATTTACTTTTGTATATATTATTATATATATTAATATATTTAATATATTTTATTATTTTAAAATATATACTTTTTAGAAAAAAAACAAAAACCCACCACCAACACCAAAAACAAACCCAACCACCACACACCAAAACCCCAACACCCCACACACCCCCCACACCACACCCCACCACCAACCACACACACACACGCCCCCACTGTAAGCCCCTTTTTACCACATTTCACAACGGCCCCTTCAACCACCAACTCTTTTCAGGGGGCCCCTAAGAAAACCTTTGGTTTCCCTCCCTTTCCCCTAAACCCCAAAAAGGGCTCCCCTTTTGGGCCCCTTTGCAACTCCTTTTCCCCTTACTCTCCTTGCCATCCCTAACGTTTAACTTATAAATATTATTTTAAAAAGTAAAAACTAGCCTCTAAACCCCCTTTGCTAGACTGACAAAGGCCGACATCCGCAGGCCTTCCCCCTCGCGCCCGTCCTGTGTCACGATCAATCTCCCCCCCAATTTTCGAGTACATCGACCCTTGTGATTTTCCTATTAAATTGTAAAAAAGAGGGTCGCCGCGAGCGACAACAGACACCCTCAGCACCTGACGACCGAAACCCCTGTCCGTCAGTTTACCACCTTCCTTAAATACACTACAACAATACAAGAAGTCTGTTTCCTTTTTCCTGCCCAAAATTTTCCCCCCCGTGCCAGACGCGACTTGCGCACCTTCCCCCCTCATCGGCCATCTTTTACAGTGGCGGGGCCCACGGGATTCGGCCCAAAAAACCCCTGCCTCCGCCCTACAACCCGGCTGGGGAAACCCCGGGGCCCCCGCCAAGGGGCCCCA
Organism: Penaeus monodon; assembly: GCF_015228065.2. NCBI lineage: Eukaryota > Metazoa > Arthropoda > Malacostraca > Decapoda > Penaeidae > Penaeus > Penaeus monodon. The sequence goes on from NW_023640005.1 coordinate 6,062, forward strand.
CCCTCCCGGCGGAAAACCCCCCCGCGGTTTCCTCCACCCCTGCGGGCCCCCCCCCGCCCCCACTCAGTACCAATTTTTCAGAGTACGGGTTTAAGGCGCAAAAGGGGAAAATTTTTTTTTTTTGGACGGGTTTTTTTTCATTTAGGTTCCCCATAATCCCCGAACCCGAGTCAAAAAAAAGTCCCCCCCAAAAAAAAACCCGGGTTTCCCCCCGACATCCCCCCCTTTCCACCCCCCTTCCCCCAAAAAATTTTTTTTTCCCACCCCAAACCCCCCCCAAAAAAACCAGCCCATAGGATCCCCATTTTATTTGGGAAGGTGAAACCCCTTCATTCCCCAAAACCTAAAAACCTACCTCTCAAAAGCCCCCCCCACGGAACCAACAGCCCAAAACCCCCCCCCCCCCTCCCCCCGCCGATACCCCTCCCCCCGCACCCCGCCAAGGACAAACCCCCTTCCGAAAAAAATTTCAAACACCCCCAAACCCCCGGAAAAAAATTAAGGGGAACCCCCCCCTCCAAATTTTTTCAAAACGAACAGTGAGGGAACCCATTAGAACATTTGAAAAAAATTGGGTATCCCCCCTGAAAAAAGCTTCCCTTAGTGCCACTCAGGATTATTAAGGGGATTAAAAAAAGTGGAGGTTTTTTGGACTTTTGGTTTTTTAAGACCCTCCGCCCCGGGCCCCAATTTTTTTTTAAAAACGAAACCCGCTCCTTTCCAGGGCCCCAAACCCTTTTGGGGAGGAATTGCGTCGGATTCCCGGCCCAAAAAAAAATTTCCCCAAATAATTTGGGGGGGGAAAAACCCCCCCCAAAATTTTTTTTACCCAATACCTGCTTTTTGCACACCAAAAAGGGGGGCATTAGCCCTTTTCCCCGAAAGGGCTTTTCACCCAAACCCCCGGCTTGTAAAGGGGGGCCCCTAAACCAAACCCGGGGCTGGGTTTAAAAGGTGCCCTTCCCGTGGGAAAGGGGCCCTTTTTTCCCCTTTAAAAACCAGGTAAAGGGGGGAAATTTTCCGAGGGGTCCGTAAAAAACCCCCTTTCCGGTTTTCCCCCGCGCGTCGCAGTTTTTTTTAACAACGGGGATCACAACCCAACCCCCAAGGGGTTTAAGGGGGTCCCCCCTTTTCCCCCCCCCCTTAAAACTTTGCGAAAATAAGTCCCCTTTTACCCCGGGACCGGGGGCCCCCAATTTTTTTCCCCGGGGGGTCCAAAAACCCCGGGGCCTTCCCGGGCCCTTTGGGGGGGGGGAATTTGTGAATGGTGATTTTTTTGGGCCCCCCCGGGAAAACAAAAAGCCCCCTTGTAAAGGCCCCCCCTTCGGGCCGGTTTCAGAAGGAAAGGGGGGGTTTTTTCTGAGAAAAAACGCCACCATGGCAAATAAACCCACCCCATACAGGCCGCTCCCCCGGAGGGGCCCCCCCCCCCCCCCCCCCCCCCCCCTTTTGCCCGGCCCCACCTCCCCCCCCGGGCTCGGTTCCGTATTCCCCCCTTGTTTCTCAAAGAGGATGGATTTCCTACACCCCCCCCGCCCAAATCGGCCCTGAGCCTCCATTCCGGGTGTTTTTTAAACCTAGGGCGGGTTTTTCCCCAGCACCGCTCGCAAATACAGGGCCATGATGCCTCCTTTCCTGGTTGTTTTTAAACCCAGGAGGGGTTTCCTTACACTCGTGCAAATACGAGGCCCCTGATGCCTCCCTTCCTGTGGTTTTTCAAACCCGAGACGGGTTCCCCCAGCACTGTCGTAACCCGGGGTCGTGAAAGCCTCCACTCCCGTTTTTTTCACTGACCGCGATATCCTCCCCCAATTACAACCTGTTGACACTATCGTGGACCCCCCTCCCCAAACTTTTTTTTGTAAGGTCCTGGCACCACCATCCTTCCACCCTTTTACGGGTTGTAGGTGCCTGTGAGGGGCCTCTGGCCTGGTGTTACCTGAGGGAGTACTGGCATGGGTTTTTTTACCTTACCCCAAACTACGACAAAGGAGGTCAGTTCGTTTTCGATTTCAAAGCAGCGGACCCCCTCCGCCTGAGCTACTACAGAGTGCTTTACTGCGAAGTCAGCCCTCCCTTTTTTTCGAGTTCCCCTCCCTACACCTCTTTGTTTTCCTCTGTCACACCTACCCGGCCTACCGCCCCATGCATCTCCCCCAGGGGGTCCCATATTACAGATTTAACCCCCCAGTTTTACTTCCGAAGGGGGGGTGTTTTTTCAGGTCTTTTTTAAGGGTTCCCCCAATTGCTACCCCGCCCAGAGCGCCCCATTTGGGAGGCCTCAGTGCTCAGGCATAAATCCGGTTACAAAGGGTGCAAAACCCGGCTATATTCTGCGTACCGTACCGCATAGCCGTGACAAGCTTTCAGGAGCAAATATCAAAAATTTTTAAAAGGATCTAATAGAACAACACCTCACCCTGGGGGTCCCCCATATCTTTGTGCAAGAAAAAAGCTCCCTACTCCTTTTTAGACTATCGTAAAAAAAATGCTCTCACTATTCCGATCGTTTTTCCCCATCCCTCTACGATCCTTCTGCAGGGTGTGGGAAAAGGCATTTCCCTGTTCTCCACCAAGACTTCAGGGAGGTTTCTTTCAATAGACCTCGCGAAAATTCTCGAGCGTTTAAGCCTTTTCCCCCCCCCAAAGGGCATTTTCAATTTAAATCAATGCCCTTCGGCTCGGAATTCCCCTATTTCAATTCTCGTCTTATGCCATTATCTGGTGGTTTTGTGGGGAACATGTTTTTTATACCCCGCGACTTGCTAATTGTTTCTAAAGTGTGACTGACCATGAGTAATTTTTAAAAAATTTTTTTAAGGACCCGTCCAGGGAGGTTTAAATATAAAAACCTAAAATGTTCATTTTTTTTAGAGCAAAGAAAATTGGGGACACTAAAACCCCCCGTGGGATTCACCTAACTCCCGTAAAATCAAAGATATATTGGATTTTCCCGCCCGAACATTTTAAACAAGTTAAGTCTTTCCTTGGTTTTGCAGGATTTTACCGACCATTCATAAAGGGATTTGCCTCCATTTTCACCCACTCTCAAAACTTTATCGAAGGACGTCATTTCTTTGGGCAATTTAACAAAACAAACTTTTACACATTAAAGGCTCCGACGGAGTCCCCTGTCCCGGTTTCCCCGTTTTAACAAGCCCTTTTGTGCTCGCAATGACGCCTCGGGATGAGTTTGGGTGCCCCCCCATTCGTACACACCACACACTACTCACTCCACAAAACACCCACACACCCCAAACACACACACACACACCCACACACCACACCACACACACACCCCCCAAAACACACAACACACACCACACACAACACACACGCACAAAACGTACAAAAACCGGTTTTACATTCACACCTCCGTCCAAGCACGCAGCCCTTCTCCTTGGGCAGGGCCAGATGTGCCGGCTTTCTTTTTCCCAGGAAAAACATTTCCCCGAAGGGAACCCCCCAAAAAAAAGGACCGTCCCTAAGGGAGAGAGAGAGACACATAGACAGCCCAACCCAAAAAGGTCCAGCCCACCACCTCGTCCTCCACCCCGGGGCACGGGGTCTCTTGGGGGGTCTTATATCGTCTTTAAAAATAAACCAAAGCTAACCCCTTTTCACTGACCCCCCTCTCTCCGTCTCGCTCACCCCCTGGGACGCGGGGCTCTTAATCTCTCGTGTCACTCATTTCTGGGGTTGCGGTGGCCACTCCTTTTATCTGGCGAAGGGTGCTCCCAACTCAGTGTGCTTACACCACACACAACACACACCACACACATGCACCACCACCACACACACCAAACATGCACCACACACCACACACACACACCACACACACACACACACACCACACACACACACACTCACACACACACACACAACCCCAAACCCCACACACACACCAAACACACCAAAACACCACAACACACACACACACACACACCAACACCACCAACACACACAACCCACACAAAAACACCACACAAAACAACCACACACAGGGAAAACACAGGCACACCACACACACAAACCCACTCACATCCCACTCAACCCCACACACACGTATAGTATTTATGATGTATGTATAGTATTGTGTTGTGTGTGTGTGTGTTGTTTGGGGTTGTGTGTGTTGTGGTGTGGTGTGTGTGTTTTTATATATATTATATATATATAAATAATATAATTATATATATATTATATATATATTATATAATATATACCACTTTAAAAGTTGTGGAAAAAAACCACAAAAATTACAGGAAAAAATTTATTGAAATGCTTGATCATTCTTGACCAACGTTTATAACGTTTTCAAACATGAACCCTTAAATCAGATAAAAACCATCGCCCCAAAATTGGAATCAGGCACCATTAAAACAAAATGAAATCCCCCAAAATCAAAGCCGAACAAACATAAATTCATGGTGAAACTCGTTTAGGAGACTGGGCAAATCATTGGGGCTCTGGAAAAATTTTTTGGTGACAAACCCCAAAAAACTAAAATGGAAAAGTCGGTTAAAGTGAAAACAAAATTGAAGATGGCCCCCCGGGGGCAGCCCTCAACATCATTTTGGGAAAAAAACTTTGATGTTGTCCGCGACATGATTAAAAGGGATAGACGAATAACCGCTGAATCGTACACACTCAATATCACCAAAAAATTTTGGTGGAGAGTTTGGGGCTAGGCAAGCTTTCCGTCAAAGGCCCCTGCTGTTCCGCCCGGTCGAACAAACAAGGGGGAATTTTCGATGGGAAATTTTTTAAAAATGGGATGTGGCTCTAAAAGGGTTTTTTGCAGAGAATTGTGACAGGGGGTGAAAAAAAGGCTTTACTAGGACGATCCCGGGGGGAAAAATTTAAACAAAGCAGTGGCGCCCAGGGGTAAAATGGAGCAGTCAAAGAACGTTCAAGGAAAGGTCATGGCCATGTCTTCTAGGATGCAGAGGGGGAATTTTTGGGTTTACTTCCTCGAGAGCAAGAAAACAATTAATCTGCTTTTTTGGATGCGTTTTAAAAGAGAGAGAAGGGGAAAAAAAAACCCTGGAAAACTGCATCAAAACGTTCTATTTCCCCCAGACAAAGCACCCGTCACGGCGCTCGGGAGACAAGAAATCGATGGGAAGTCGCCGTTCATCCACCTTTCAGCCCCCCTTTGCCCCCAAACCACTTATTTTTGTGTCCAAACTTAAAAAAAAAATAAAAGTACCAAAATTTTTCCATCGTTGAAGTGTAAAAAAGAGCTACCGACATGGTTTGATCAATGCCCCCCGTTTTACACGCGGACTTGAAGGGTTGGGATTAAAAGTTCACAGAATGTTTTACATTTAAGGAGATATGTTGAAAATAAAATCAAATGAAACAATTTTTCATGCGTCCTTTTTTCCCCGAAATTTTTGAAGCCCCCCGTAAAAAATTTTGCACCATTTCTCTCTCTTCTCTCTTTATATATATATTATATATATATAAATATATATATATATATTATTATATATATAATAATAAATAATAACTAATATATAATTTTTAAAATATTTATATATATAATTCCCCAAATATATAAAAATATAACATATATTATACAAAAATATATATAC
>NW_023640006.1:0-11658 GCF_015228065.2 Penaeus monodon
CCCCCAAAAGGTTAAAAATAACCCAGGCATCGGGTGTTTTACTCTTTAAATACAATATGCGTTTTTAACTTTACTGTAAACTGTTTTTCATTTCTGGATTATGTTTGATTCCCCAACCCAGTTTGTGTTACTTTGGTTTTTTAGTTTCCTGACTTAACTGCGATGGAAAAAACTAGCAGCACATGATCACTGGCCAATCTGCCCCTGGGTACCCTTTTACCTTTTGAACTGCGTTCCTGAACCTCTGATTAACTGCTATGTAATCGATTTGATAACGACTTCTATCCCCTGGACTTACCCATGTGTACAACCTTCTAGGATATGTTGGAACCAGGTATTCATTATCCCCTTGGTTTTTTTCCCTGACACCATTCAACCCATCTTCTCCTCTCACATTTCGTGTTCCAAGACCATGTGGTCCAACAACATTTCCTTCTCTTCCTTTTTCCAAAACCTTCACATTCATATCTCCCATGATTAAAATAATCTCCTGTGATTTTTTACATTGTTTTCTTGCCTTCTCTAAACCCTCGTAGAATGCCTCAATTTTCTTCATCTGTATGCTCTGATGTTGGAGCATATACCTGAATGATGGATATTTTAAAAAAAGGTTACCCTTTCAATTTCACCAACACGATTCTTTCAGAAAATAGCCCAGAACCCCATCACACTCTCTGATCTTTCTCTGTCCAGTAGTACCCCTACACCATGTTGACATCTTTCTGAAAATATTATGGTCTTGTCATCATTAATTATCTTTCCTGCTCCTGTCCGTCTCATTTCACTTACTCCTAGTATGTTAATCTTTAATCGATCCATTTCTTGTTTACATTCTATAGTTTTCCTGTCTCACTCTTTTTTTTCTTACATTCCACCTTCCCACTCTAAAGGGAAATTCCTACCAAGGATCCTACCAAAAGCAGTAGAAACCCCATTTACGCCTTTTTGCTCTTGATTCGTGCTGGATTTAAAAACCATGATTTTTCTTGGCATTTTACAGCATTGGTTGCCATCTCCTAGTGCCAGAATTTTTAAAGGGGTCAACCATCTCCTTCTCAGAAGTCTTTCCACCTAACCTAAGTTACTGTGAGGCTAACATTCTGCCTTTGAAGCCAGTATAGACATTCTGCCCTGCCCTTTTCAGCCAGAATGACTTCCCCGTAACCCTGGGCAAGGGCAAACAACAGATTAGACCCCCGGTGGTGCTAAGCCAGAATTTCTATGGGCCCGGGAAATTTTTTTTTAAAAACTTAAAGGTAGTAAATTCCCCCCCTTCTCCCACCTCATTCATAATAACGTTTAAAAATTTCAGAACCCATGGATGTTATTAAAATTTTCGAAGAACACTGGGCCCGGGTTTTCCCACCCTCACCCTCCTCATCCCCCGTTCACTCACAGAATTCAAAAAATTAATACCTGGAGTCAAGAGAACAGGGTAGAAATTAACCCAGAGACAATTATCCGACTGGATAGGCTGGACGACACCTGCGAACTCAAAGCCCCTATCTCGTGTGAGGAAGTAAAAGAAAAAATAAGAGGTTTCTTCGTAAGTCTCCAGGCTCCTCACAGGTTGGACGCAACGCTCTTATTCACCGTCCCGACGACCTTATATGGGCTTTGACTCACCTTTACAACGCCTCTCTTGCTACCGGCTATTTTCCCTCTTTTAAGACTGCTTTAGTGGCCCTCATTTCCCAAGCCACAAAAAAACCTGATGACCCCAAGAGTTTTTCGCCTATTAGTCTACTCGAGACATTAGGTAAAATTAAAAAAAAATCATAACACTCGACTAAGGGTATCCCGAAGACAACAACCTTCTCTTAAACAAACAATTCGGCTTTCGCTGGCATCCTCGACCGGACGCACTAAACACATCAAAAGAAAAACCCCAAAAACCGAGCTAAAGACTGTTCTTGTCCCCAAAGATTTTTGAGCAAGCCTTCGAACGTTGGCATGCGGCTTAATAAAAAGGACCCCTCTCGAGACGGGAGCAAAAATTTGCATATCAAGATTATGCGACAAAAACAAAAGTTCTCTTTGGCAGGGACGAAGAATGGATGCGTTTTTTAGGCTTGGCAGCACCTTTAAGCCACCCCCTACTCCCCCTTTTTCACCTTTCCCCTTCCTCTACCCCTTGTTTTGTTTTTTTTTTTTGTTTGTTTTCTCGTTCTGTTTTTTTAACTAGTTTGTTTTCTTTTTTTTTTTTTTTTAAATTCTAAAATAAAGTTCCCCCCCCCTTTGCCAAGCCCTCGCTTTCCCCTTTTTAAATCCCTTCCCCTCGTCACCTGATGCTTCATGATTACTAAACCCTCACCATCTCATTAACCTTCCCCATAGTGGGACCCAACTCCTTTATCCTTCCCCCACCTCACACGGGTTTTTCGGTTTCTGGCACAAAAACCTTGCGTAGTATTTGCACCAGGACCTAAATCCTTTGTTGTAAGGACTTGCGAGGTGAGAAAAAAAATGGCGGCCAGTGGTGTTTCCCAAACAGACGGGGCCCGATGGGGCCCCGCCTCCCCTACGCCCCGCTGCCGAGAAGGGGAACTTTCTGATGACCAGGCGGAATGCCAGCGCTATTAGGCCCACCTCCAGTTTCAACCGCTTAAAAAGCAGGTTAGCATAGGGATACCCCCTGGGTCATGACGAGGAAGCCGCCAGAGCACCCGCACACTTTTATCCCAACCTCCCTGGTTAGCCGAGAATCCAGCGACGTTCGCTACAGAAAGGTCCCGGGCCGCACCCCCTGACCCACTTCCCACAAAAACCCCATGAGCATGCAACCTCCAGTGGGGGCATGCACTAAGGTCGTAGGGTACTCGTACCTTAACCCCGAGATTTGGCGGGCACCCCTCCCGTCAGCCTCTGTGGCACCGGGCCCCCGAGGACACCTACCCCGAACACAAAGGTAAAAGATGGTGTGGGCCCCCCTTTAACCCTTTTTTCCTCCTTTAAAGAACCCACTACAACTATTACCCAACTTTAGCCTCAGCTGGGTTAAGCCCGGCTCCCTTTTTTTTTCTCCCAAAAATAATTTTCCTCCACCCCTTATCCTTTCCCCCTATCCCCATTCTTCTCTCCGAACTTTTGTCTAGTCTATTCTGTATTAGATAGGATCGCCAAAGTCTGGTTCAGGTACAGAGAGGGAGGTCACTCCACATTCAGTGTCCCATCGGACACTAATATGATATGGCTTACTACTCATACCTTTATAAAATAAGATGTTACCTATATTTAAGTTTTACCTATATTTAGATTAGGAATTTGAGGTAAAAATAACAGGATCAGGAAAAGTGAAATATGCATATTTGTATAGGCTTTGATGTGCGTAGCTCAGGTATTCATTGCTTATTTCATTCATTAATGTTCTTTGCACATTCCTGCTTTTATAATCTTTATCACTGGTGTTGCACAACAGCTCTTTGACTCTCACTTTACCAACAAGGCGTAAATAACTTTGCTGTTCAATGCAATGTATTTTTGTGTCTATTAATTAAATTTTTTTTTTATCATGATATATAATGATTTTTTAAGGATTCTAAGTAATGGGGTTTTCTAGTAATTATATTATCGTCTTTGTCTCGGCAATGTATTTCGCAAGCGTTTTTGAGGATTTCATTTCAGATCTGTTTACAGCAAGGGAAGCATCCAATTCTGCAAAGGGATACTTGGACAGAATAGATTAATGTGCCCGGTCCTTCAGACAAAAAAGTGGATCCCAGTTTTTTAGGCTTGGCCAAAATCCTTTGAACCCAACCTGCCGATGACAGCGGGAATGGCCAGCCCCTGACTAGCGACCACCTCCGAGGTTCTACCTGCTTAAACCCAGCATGGGTAGCCGAGGGATAACCCTGGAGTCATGGTCGATTAGGTCGGCCCAGAGCACACCACAGATGGCGCATAACTGTTAACTTTTACCCCCAACCTCCGGGTTTAAACTGAGAATCCACTGCGTTCAATATAATGGAGTCCTGGGCCGCGCGCCCTCACTCACTTCCCACGAGAACGCCATGACCTCCAGTGCGGGCATGCACTCAAGGCCTAGGGTACTCTACCTTACCAGTTTTCCAGTAATTTATTATCGTTTGTATTTCAGCAATGTATTTCAGCTCTAGGCAGGGATGGAATACCAACAAAGCGTTTTCGCACTGCAAAGGGTTTTCATTTCGGATCTGTTTACAGCAAGGGAAGCATCCAGTTTTTGTAAAGGGATCCTTGGACAGAATAGATTAATAGACTGGATAGACTCAACACCATCTTCCTTCAGGCTGGAGACCGGGATTAGGCCATGATCTTTTTTCTTTGGCATGGGATGAAAAGTGGATGCAGTTTTTTACTACTCCTTCATTTTCACCTTCCCTGCCCTTATCCCTTGTTTTGTTCAGTTTCTGTTTTTGTTTGTGTTCTCTCGTTGTTTTAAGTATAGTTTGTTTTCTTTTATTTGTGACCTTTTAATTTCTTAATTAAAATTTTACCAACTCTTTGCCACAGCCCTCACATCCCTGCTTTATATACTTTCAACTCGCACCTGATGCTACGTGACTGCCATAACCTCATCCTCACTATCTCATTATCCTTTGCCATATCCTATATCCTTATCCCACCACCCCCACGGGTTTTTTGGTTTCCGGCTATGACACTTGCTGCTAGTACCCATGCCAGAACCTCACCCTCATCATCTCATTATCATTTGCCATAGCGTGGCCCCAACATCCTTTATCCTTCCCCCCACCATCCCACTGTTTTCGCACCCAAATGGCGCCTAACTGTTAACTTTTGAGCAAAGGGAAAAGAAGTATCACAACTAGTGGCATTAATCCAATCATGACGTGGCCGCCAAGGCCGCGCCCTCTCTAAGTCCTACTGCAGACGACAGGCGGGAATGGCCAGCCCGATTAGTGACACCTCTGAGGTTCTACCTGCTTCAACAGGCATGGGTTAGCCAAGGGATAACCCTGGAGTCTGGTCGATTGGGTCGCGCCCAGTGCACACCCAGATGGCGCCTAACTGTTAATTTTTTATCCCAACCTCCCGGGTTTTAACTGAGAATCCAGCTGCTGTTCAATATATTGGGGTCCTGGGCCACGCGCCCTCACTCACTTCCCACGAGAACGCCATGACCTCCAGTGCAGGCATGCAACTCAAGGCCTAGGGTTTCTCTACCTTACCACCGAAAGTTGGCGGGGCCCCCCCTCCCGCGCACCTCGGGTGGTAGAGGGGAAGTTTCCGGGGCGCCGGAAGACACCTGCCCCCCGAACACAAAGGATTCAAGATGCGCTGGGCACCCTCACCCTTTTCCTCCTTTCCAAGAACCCACTGCAACTCTTACCCCAAGCTTTACCCTGCATGCTGGGTTAAGCCCCCACTCCTTTTTCTTCTCCTAAAATCCATTTCCTCCACCCTCATCTTTCCCCTATCCCATTTTTTCATCTCACTCTTCTTTCCAAACTTTTACCTTTACCGTGCGTTTTACAAGTACCTGACACACACACTCTCTCTCTCTCTCTCTTTCTCTCTGTCTGTTTGTCTCTTTCTGTCTGTTTATCTGTCTGTCTGCTCCTCTCTTTTTCTCTCTCTCTCTCTCTCTCTCTCTCTCTTCTCTTTTCCTCTCTCTCTCTTCTCTCTCCTCTCTCTCTCTCCTCTTCTTCCTCGGCAATGGCAAATCATTGGCACCGTAAGGCAGGCACGCAAAGCCCCCCCCCCAGACGCCCCCACTCCTGCGAGAGATAGGGTCTGCCCAGCCCGAGCACAAGATCAAAGATGGGGTCCATTTCACCAGAAGATGCGCAGTGAATTTATCCTAATGCCGAAAAAAAATCGTTTAGTAAATAGCTACAGGGTATGAAGCAAATTACAAGCAATTAGAATCGCGGCAACAGCGAAAGCTGTTCGAAAAACATAAGGGTATCACACAAGAGCCAGATCGAACTTGTCGTGGAAGAAAGGTCAAATCGTTCTCTACCGACCGGACAAAAACTTGGACCTAGAGGTCTGAAAGCCCTTGGGTAAAAAACATGCGTGTTTTATTGGGCGATTCTTTGGTAGCGTACGTAGACGGAGGTTGAAGTGGTTGTTGTGCCAGGGTAGGGCCCCTGGCAGGAAGCCCGGGTGGTGGGGCCCGGGCCCAGGTGGCCCCTGGAGGAGGCAGCATCCGAGCAGGACGTGACTCGAGGTTGCTTGAAAATTTTAAAGAAGTTCTAGCTTCGCCGAGCTCCATATATGGCCGGGCCCTTTTGTAGCCTGGATTCCTTTGACAGGATGTGCTGCAATTAGATCGTCCTGGATCCAGGGGGAGAAGGTTTGCCTCCATGAGGGTTTGAGAACCTTCGTCCACTGGGCACCAGAATGATCCTTTGTGTCTGATTCAGGGCGTCTCCATCATGCCTATGACAGACAGTCTTGAATTTGGTCAACAGGTACGGACCTCCTTGCGGAAAGGAGAGGGGTCCGGTCTATCTTCCCAAGGTAGAGGAAGTACTGAATCCATACAAGTCCATTCCCTGGATTTTCAGATTGTCCCTTGAGCTTTTTGCTCAGACCATGGCTTTGGATTTGGCGAGCCCTTTAGTTTCCTGCAACACTCCTCGAACGAGGTCCAGACAACACTGGGCTTTGTTTAGGCAGTATGGTCAGGAGTTTGATAGCAAGATCGTTGCATAGGAAGATTTGCACCCCACGGGAGGTTATGTGAGGATACGACATGTGTTAAAAGGGTTGGACTGAGAACCCCACCCTTGGCATTCCATTTTCTAGTGGCATGTGCTTGATAGGTGACCTTGGAATTGATTCGGCTTTTTTCCTAAAGTAGTCACCTATCCAGCCCAGAGCTTTCCTAGGTGGGAAGAGGGGGTTACGAGATCCCAGTAGGCCGGGGTTTTTAAACGGGGTTTTAAGGCATTTTTAGTTCCTCAGGAAAAGATAATGTCTGAGTTTCGGTTCGGCTGCCTTTTCCCCTGATATGAGCAAGTCTGTTGGTTGTAGGCGTTCTTGTCTTGCCCTCAATTCGGCTGGCAGGCTGTTGCTACTTGTTCTCGCAGAGTACTCATGCCCCCAGTCTTTTCGCCTCTGACTGAGGGTAATGGTGAGTGCACCTCGGGCTGGGCTGGTAGCTCGCCTGACCCGTTGCCATAGTTTCTTAGAGGGTGGTTTGGTGGTTGAAGGACTCAAAACCATTCCACCCAAACTTTCCTGCCGGATTCTGGTGGCAGTTTCCCTTGGCTCCCTGACGGCTTCCCTTAGGAGGGCTAGATGGTCGGGTTCTTTTGCCTTCGGAATTGTTCTTGGCACATGTTTTACTCAGTGGTTGACCTCCCTAATCTCATCATTAAAGTACCAGGCATCTTTGTGACTCCTGGACCCAGGCCGAGTTTTGTGTATGGTCAGTGAGGCGCTTGATCAATGGATTTATAAGTCTGGTTTCAAGCACTTCCACATTTTCACTTTGTGGGGGTTCAATGCATCTCAAAGAATGGTCCAAGGCATTCTGAAACCCCTGCCAATTGGCTTGTCTGTTTTCCATTTTGGGTTCAGCCCATGGCTTTGGGTTCAGTTGTGGTGTGGTGTAATGGTCACTTGTGACGGTCTCATTGACACACCAGCTAATTCTCTCCACCAGAGTCATAGTGGCCCAAAGTGAGGTCTAGGACCCCTCCTCTGACAGCTTGGCTCTTAGGTATTATGGAGAGCGATCTCAGGGAATGTCTCAAGCACGTTGGCTATGTGATAGCCAGCCGAAACCCGGTGCCCAGCAGGGAGCCACGATGGGGTGTTGTGCATTGAAGTCTCCCCCTATGATCATTCGGTCATGTGCTGCGAAAGCACAGACCTGACTGATGTCTAACTCCCACAGTTTGGGCCGGGTGTACACATTGTACAGTTTGAGGGGCCCCCTGGCCCGGGGGAATCTCGACGGCAAGAGTTTCATCATCGTCTCCACAGTGCGATGCATCGGCCCATTGCGGAGCAGGGATTGGGTTTCTCTGACAAGGGTGGGTCAAGCCTCTCTTGCCATCAGTGTGTGGCAGCATGAAGACATGATACACCGAGAAGCAAACAGGTCCCACTGTTAATAATCTCCTGGAGCATGGACAATGTCAAGCTCCTTTCGTGTAGGATGGCATTCCCTGCGAGAAGCCATTGATGTTCCACTGTAGTATGCTAGATTGTGTGTCATGATGTTACTTTGGGGATAGTTACATCAGACATGGTCGTATTCGGATTGACTGGTGTCAGAGTCTGAACAACTTCATTGCGAAGTCCTCGCTGCTGAAGGTTTTTTGTCAGGCTATCCCTGGGTCTACGGGGGGGGGAGAGCCTTAGTAGCTCTGACTTGGTTGTTTGGGCTTTTCTCTCAGGCTTTTCGTGTTTTTCTTGCTGTCCCTTGCCTGGGCAAGGTCAGCGTTTCTCTGGCTCTGGCTGCACAGATTCAGCCTGGTTTCACTTGCCTGTTAGGGCATGGCCTGGATTTGAGGTGGGAAGGGGAGTCTCATCCTGGAGTGAGGGTGGGGCTGATTCGGCTCTCTCAGCTTCCCTTTCCCCTTTAGGACTGCGACAGGCTGGGTTATTGCCGTTATGCAACCGTGACTGCTTCTCGGCCTCTTCACTCGACCTCCCCAGGGCTGTTGCTACTGCAACAGCCCTGGGGAGGTCGAGGACTACAGCAGTCACAGGAGAGTCATATCTTCCTCATCAAAGAAGAGATCGTCATCTCTTGGGGAGGGTTTTGTGGTGCTCTTTGAACTTTATTCCTGTGGTTCTTTTTGCACTTTTTCATTGTCAGAAACTCCTTTTTGTTGGAGATATCCGATGTCGGCTGGGGGGCGGCTTCTTTCCTCTTGGAGGTCGGGGAGCCTTTTCACTTTTGTTCTTTCCCAGGACATAGGTGCCTGGGGGAACAGGAACAAAGTCTGGTCACTTTTTGGCAACCTCTTGTCGCCTCTTTCCTGACAGAGCAAGCCAGGCTCTAGGTGTGATGCCTCTTGGCACAGTTGGGACATTTGGCTCTTGTGTGCCTCTTTTCTTCTTTGTATGCCTTGAGGCACACCTCAGTGTGTGTGCCTTACTACAGACATCACATTTAGGCTTGGCTGTGCAGCAAGCTTGGTGACCAAATTTTTTCCCAGATCATGGGTAGCGGCTGGGCACCTTTCATGGTCACTGGGACTTGCCTGGTTGGAGTCTTCCCATTCGACATTGGGAAGCCTCCACGACCTGTGGGTGTGATGTGATCACCTCCACATCATATGAGACTGAGAAGCCAAGTAGCACCATCTTGACTCTCTTATCCTCGGATTCAGTGGTGAGAGACTCACTTTCCTCCCATCTTTTAGTTCCTTCGTTTCCTGCAGGAAACCCAGGGTAGTTTGATCTTTGGGCATGATGATCATACCCTGATTTCTGGCAACCCGGATTGACAGCTGGATTTAATGTTGCAACTCCAGTGCCCTTACCAGTTGGTAAGCGTTGTCGAAGCCTTCGGGTTTAGCCGGCACTTTGATTGGGGGAGATGCCTAGGGGGTCCAGACTCTCCCTCAGAGTCAGTCTCTGGCCTAGGACATTTCGGCCGTCCTTTGGGCATTGGGGCTTGCTCGTGGGGGCCAGCTGATTCGGCTGGTTCAGCTTGTGCTCCCCTCTCAGTCAGGAGGTCGTCTGAGGGGAACTCAGAGACCTCCCTGGCTTGGGTGCAGGCCCGGAGAGGCCAGCACGAGAGTCCATCTGTTGGAGAATCTGATGGACAGACATATTGTTTTGTGATGGTTTCTCTGTCTTGTCCATCTTGGCAGCAGGCGTGACAGAGTCATCCTGTGCTGGGGTTTTCTTTGCCACCAGGAGGCTTCAAGGTGGTTGCCGTGGTCTGGGCCTTGCATGGATCATCAACATCTGAGTCTGTCTCTGGAGGGGTTTTTGTTAATTTTTCCATGTGTTAGGACAGTGCTTCATCCTCTCACGAGTCCAACACGGGGAAGCTGAGTGTTAGAGCCAGTATCTAACAGCTATAGGGGTGATGAGAGGATATATGCAGCCAATAGCCATTGTAGCGGCACTCAAGGACCAGTGTGAGTGCCAGTGGCGGCATGTGGTGGATTGGCTGTCATGGAGCAGGAGATTGTCCTCACACAGTCAGATGAATGGTACTCATGATGTCATGATGCTACTCTGATAAATTTACGTCTGTATTGCTTGTGGAGTAGCCCTGCTGTCCTGTTTCAGCATCAGATGCCCATTGCTCAATTGCTCTGACAAGCCCTGTTGAACCCCTTGCTAGTTGAGGGTCTTCATCTGATCATTACTGCCCCTCCTGACGGGGTGAACCCTGAGGGCTTTTCCGGGGGTCTAGGAAGGTAGAAATCTCTTGGTAGACCCACAACTACTGTTCTGGCTCCTGTTTTGATTGGCCTTTGGTTGAGGCTGGGGCCGTATTAGCTCTACCTTGTGTGCTCAACCTGGTTCAGCTCTGAGCATGAGCTCAGCCAGTGCTGGAGAGGAAAGGGGGTTCTCACCCTGAGGTGGAGTGGGGAGCTGGTTGATGGATCAAAATTTCCTTAAACATCCTTCTCGTCAGGAGGTGCAGATCATAGACAGACTAACCAGTACATCAGATTATAACATTCTTGGTATATCTGAAAATAACACACATCACACCACACACACACACCCCAAAATAAAATAAAAATATTATATATAATATATAAATATATTATAGTATTTTATATATATATATATAAAATAATTATCTTGCATAATATTTTAATATATAATATATATATATATAAATATATATTCATATATAATTATAATATATCTATATATATATATTATATATTTTATATATATATAATATATATATATAGTGTGTGTGTGTTGTGTGTGTGTGTGTGTGTGTGTGGGGATAATTTTACACAATACTTTTGCATAACTTATTGCAACGATTTGGTATCGATGGGATTCAGGGACGCAGGGACCCCCCGAAAGCCAAGTCTGCCTGAAGCTCTCTTTGCCCTGAATACGTGTAGGATTCTTGGGGTCGCAGGTGGCAGAGGCTCCTGCATTAAGCAATACAGTGATTTGTTCTGAGTATAGTACTCATATTTTACTCCGCAATTTCCCTGGTACCTCACATGCCTTCCCCTGCTATCGGAGGCAACATTGTCGCTAATAATTTCGATATGTTTTTGGATAGTAGAGAGTGAGAGGAATCCGTCGATACCAAAATCGTCGTGATCGTTTATGCGAAGGTATTGTGTAAAATTACCCCCCCCCCCATATATATATATAATATATATATATATATATATTAATATATATATAATATATATAATACATTATTATAAATAAAATAAAATAAATAAATAAATAAATAATATAGATATATATATATATAATATATATATATATTTTTTGTGTGGTGTGTGTGGTGTGTGTGTGTGTGTTGTGTGTGTGTGTGTGTTTGGTTTGTGCAGTACCTTTCGGGGTTGAGTAAAGTTTTTCATAATCATTTTGTGGTATCTTTAATAAGGAACGTGATGTTTCTTTGAAAAATAGACATGTGTAGTGACATACCGTGATTGTTGCATTGTCTCGTTATAATTGTTTTTGCTTAATTGCTGCTAAAGGGAGGAGTGTTCTTTGGGTAGTATGCTTTCGGTGTCTTCGGTGAAA
>NW_023640007.1:0-10000 GCF_015228065.2 Penaeus monodon
TTTTTTTTTTTTTTTTTGTTTTTTCATCTTTTTTTTTTTTTGGGGTTTTCTTTTTTTTAAAAAAACCTTTTTAAATGAAATTTTTAAAATTACTTAACTTAACCTTTTTTTTTTTGAAACCTTTTGTTTTTTCTAAAAAAATTTTGTTAAAAATTTTTTTTTCCCCAAATTTTTAAAATTAAACCTTTTTGGTTCAATTTTTTTTCGGTGTTAAATTTTAATTTTTTAATTTAAGTTTTGTTTTTTTTCCCTGATTTACTTTTAAAATTGCTGTTTAATTTTTTAAAAATTTTTTTTTTTTTTTTTAATTTTTCAATATAATTTTTTTTTAAAATTTTTTTTTTTTAAAACTAGGAGTTCTTTTTGAATTAAAGAATTTCAGCTGTTTTAGAAAAACAAATAAGATATTCATATTTCTAGTCTCATGCATTATATACTAATTAAAAAAAATTATTGAAAATGATGTATTTCATTTATTACTGCCACACTTTTTTCATTATTGACTTAAAAACATATCCCAGTGCTTTTTTAACAAAAATTTTGTCCTTTTGATTTTATTTCATTTACGAAAACAGCCCCTATATCGTGTTTAAATTTCTGCTGCTTGTTGGTACCCTTGGGTTTTATAAGGAATTTCGGGAAAAATAATTAAACCAAGTGATTTCTATACTATAAAACCTTTCCCCCACGTTGTCATATTTAACTCTGGTTCTAATAACTTTTCGCTGCTATCTTCTTTGCATTTTTTTTTTTTCTCTGTTATTTTAAAAAAAAGCATTTTTTCCCCAAAAAATTTGTTTAAATAATTTAAACCCGCTTTAACACAGGGGGCCCCAAAAAAAATTTCTTACTTAGGTTTGTTTCCCCAATTTTTCCCAAACCCCTTTTTTTCAAGATCGAGATTTTTTAAAATAATAATTAAAAATTAATAATTTAAATTTGGTTTTTTTTCAACTCTTTCTTTTAAAAGGGATCGGGGTTTTTTTTTCTTCTCCCCCCTTTTTCAAAGCTTAATCTGTTGTCAAATTTGGTTTTTCCAAAAATTAAGAAAAAAAAGTCTTGTAGTTTTTTCCCCAAACCCGGTTTTTCGTGGGAAAGTAAATTTTTTTTGTAAAAAAAGGGTTAAATTTGAAAGTGAAAATATATTATTAAAACAAGTAAAATTAAAATTTATTTATTCCAATATTTTATAATAGTTTAATTTTACGTATATTATTGCTTTTAACTTGCAAATTTTATATATATAAATATCCATTATAAAACCTATAGTTTTAATTTTTTATTTTAAATAGGTATATCATTTTAAAAATAGGATAGTTAGAACTGAATTAAAATTTAGGTATCAAAAAAATCAATACTTATTTTAAAAAGGAAAAGAAAAAGAAAAAAAATCAAGTTTAGAAACATATTTCAATCGGAAAAATAAATGGCGAAAAAAGCAGGGAAAGGGGGAAATTTTTAAAAACAAATATAAATTAAATTTTATGTGTAATCTTTTTTTTTAAATAAAAATGTAATTATTCTAACGTAGCTACCTGTTTAAACGTTAAAATTTCACAAATTTTCGGGAAAAAATTGTCTTTTTTTTTCCATTTTGTTGAGGAATTCTTTTATTATTGGGAGTTCTTCGGCTCTCTGTTTCTTCAAAACTGTTTAAATTTTTTTTAAAACTTTAATTCATTTAATTCAAAATTTCAGCTTTTAAAAAATCCAATTGTATTCAATTTTTCTCATGCATTAAAACAATTTTTTTTTAGAATAGTGTATTTTTTATATGTCACACACCATTTTTATATTGACTTTTTAAAACATTTCATCCCATTTTAAAACCAACCATTGAATTTATATTGCATTTGGGAAACAATATTCATATTGAAATCTGCTTGCTCTGTAGGTAATGCCTTCGGTTTTTTTAAGAATTTGGTTTTGGACCCAAAATTAAATTTTTCCCTTTTAAAATTTTTGGTTTTCATAATTGTTAAGCTCGTTCATAATAAATTTTCCTTTTCCCAATTTATTTCCCTTTTTCTTTATATTTTATTTTAATTTTGGGTTTCAATTATTATTTTGGTTAAGAAATTTTCGACTTGCTTTCCCATGTAATGAATTGGGTTTATAAATCTCTGCAATTAATATTATTTCCCTTATACCTTGTTTATTTTTGTATTTCAAACCCGTACATTTAAAATAAAAATTTATAATAATTTTTAAATAATAAAAATTAAAGGTTCGCGGTAGTGCACCCGTCGTTTTTTTTGATTCAAAGAAAAAGGAACATAATATTAATTGTAATATTTAGGCTTGTTGTAACAAGCTCTTATGACTTCAGTTAATGTGGTTTTTGGACTTCTTGTGCTTTATTAACTACCCCCTGTGTGACATCAAAAGAATGGCAAGGGTTACATCTAGATATGTACAGATATTAGGTGTAATGATTCACACAATAAGAAAACATCATCCTTGGTACGAAAAAATTTAGCTGCCACCACCAGTTATTCGTCCACGAACGTAAATTGATATTTTCGTAAGAAAGAAGCGTGTAGACGGGTTGTCAAAGCTAAGAAAGTATATTAAGTTCGAGAAGCTACCAAGCTTCAAAAAATGAAACCGCATTAGTGGGTTATTCCGATGGAGTGCTGTGTGTCCCTGAGGCTACAGTAAGGTGCAGATTTATGATTTGAATCTTTGCCCCTCTAAAAAAAAAAAAGGTAATCCCATTATTTGCATTATAAGAATCAACCCAGCACTTAAACCTTAATTCACGTTCAATAGGTTGAATCAAACCCTTGAAAGCTGAGGTGCATACAAATGGATCACATAAAAAAACTTAAGAATGATAAACATCAATAACACTTATTAAAAAAAAAAAAAAAGAAGAAAAAAAACAATACCTAAACAAAAACACAATAAAACGAACTCAAAATACAAATAAGGTCACGAAATACAAAACAGCTAAAAAGCCCGGGGGTAATCTTAAAACACGTAAAAGATATACTATATTTTTATATTTATATATAAGATAGTAATATATAAATATTATTTATATTAGATTATATATATATATAATATATAATATAGATATATAATACACATCCGCAAAAGGCATCAACTATTAAGAATTAATTAAAAGTTAAGATTCTATCTCACCGCCTTTATCGCTCGTACACCAACAACCGGGCAACACAACACACACAACACCACCACCACAACCTCACAGAAACCCCGCTTATGATAAAAGTAATCTAGGTCTCAAGGTGAAGTCGGTATTCCGTCAAGAGAGGCGTGTATTCCCTCTATAGATAAACTATATTTCATTGTAACACAATACTTGTTTTAAAAAAAAATACAATTGAAGTTGGTTAATTAATTATTGTAAAAATAATAATAAAATGTGACTTTGATCTTCGTCGGCAGAATTGCTCTCATTGCGGATATTTAAATGAAAACGGAATAAATTTTATACAAATATTTAATCATTAAAATCATAAAATTGGCAAAACCCTTTGTAACAGCATCTCTAGTTACCTCACAACAAACCAACCCACCCCCCCAACCCCACCACACACCACTCAACCTACACCACCACACACCCAACCACACCACACCCACCACCACCCACCCACAACACAACACACACAACCCCACACAACAACACGACACACACAACACCACACCCTAACCCACACACACACACCACACCCACACCCAACCCCCACACCCACACCCCACACCACCCACAAAACAACACACATACAAAACACCATCACTAGTTTCCTGGAGACTTCGGTACCGCGCTGAAGCCTCGTGTTTGAAAGGGCGATTGCATGTCAGTTCTCAGCCAAGTTCTTTCCCTCGTGAGATTCACTACAACGGTTATTAAACGCGGGTCAGCAAGTACGCAGAGAGCGGGACTCTTGCTACAATCTTGTTTTCAAGGAACATTACATCGTTTAAGATGAATTTGTGTAGTAGTTTTATTAACACAGAGCCCTAACCAAGGGAATGGTTGGGAGGTTTTTGTAGTCACGAGTTAATGTATTTTCCTCCTGTGGGCCATATTGTTGAAGAAAAATATGTTGTGGAAAAAATATTTTTGGTTTTAACTTGATTTGATTTAAAAAGAGAAAATGAAATCCTACCACATTACGAGACGAAAAATTACGTTTTTATTAATTCCAGATTGCAGTAATGTTTTTTTTGAGTACAAATTGCTTGGTTTGTGATTTTTGATTTTTAGTTTTTATTTATTTATTTATTTAATCCCTTTACTGAGTTTGTGTTTGATTGAATCTGTCGGCATGGGAGGAAATTTAAGCAATCAAAATCCTCTGCATAATTTTATAAAGTACATTTGATACTTTTCTTTCGTCTCATGTGTTTTTTAAAATCTAGTAACATCTTATTCATAGTATTACAAACTGTTCAAATGCTTGTTTTTCGTCGTCTATATTTCACTTCACCCATTTACTTATCTGCAGTACATTCAGCACTAGCTTTGGCTTTGTTAAGGCTATAAGACCTATTAACTGCTACAAAACGAAGCCAAATTTTGGTACCTCTGACCCGCCAACATGGAAACACTTTGTAGGGACCGCATGTACAAAGCTTCCTTTTTTTCTTTTTATGTACGGCAGAGGGTCGCTTTGCTAACCATAAGGGTCGTTGAAATAGAAAGAGAGAAAGAAAGAAAAAAAGAAAGAAAAATGTATAATTATTTTCTTTATGTTTGTTAAGAGGCGTTGGTTGAGATATTATGATGTTGATTCTCGAAAATTGAAATTGTTTGAGGGATTCTCAGCTAATCATATTCACGGAATTCATCAACTGTTGTTTCTAAATAGCTTGAGATTGGCAGCCAAAAAGATTTTTTTTTTTTTTTATATATATAAACATATTAATCATTCAGATCAAATATCGTAAATTATCACGATACATCAGCGTTTTCGCCACTAGCCTTGCAGCAACGGGCGTCATCCATCCCTGTCGGCGCTCCGTCAAAGGCAAACAAGCCCCCTCCCCTCCCCCTCCACTTAAACTTGCATTGGGCATTTAATTTTCAAATAGAAGCAGTCCTGTTTTTTGCATGTCAGACTATATGCAGAAATAATCATTGTCTTCACCGGAGCGCAGTCTTTCATCCATCACAGTCACAGCCTTTTACGAACAAGAGATCAAGGGTGATAAGTCTAATACCAAAGTGTGTGTGATTTATGAAGAAATTAATATGTAGTACCCTTTTTAAACAGCATTATTAGCCAGTGTCCATTTGGGAGTTTCTGACTGCAATTCACAGAAATCATTTCAGAGTGTAAAGGAAAGTGATAGAGATGCAGATATATTTCATGCGATATATGGCTATGTGGTAATTGAAGGAAGCTGAAAGGTCAATGTCGGGCAGTTTTATAATCTTTTGACCTTTCAGAAGAATTTCCAAGTGGAGGGGAATTATCAGCTCTTTGTGCATCAGGCTTCAAATTTAAGTAAGATGGTTATTAGTGTTTGAAAAAATCTGTTTGATTTGTGGTATGTTCTTTCCTAGTTTTCTATTTACGTCAATGGTCTCGAAGTGTAGTCCGTGAAATTTATATATATAATATATTATATATATTATATATTTTTATATATATTTATATATATATGTGTGTGTGTGTGTGTGTGTATATATATATATTGCATATATATATATATATTATATATATATTATCTATATATTATATATTATTATATATATTTAATTTATATGTGTGTGTGTGTGTGTGTGTGTGTGGTGTGTGTGTGTGGTGTGTGTGTGTGTGTGTGTGTGTGTGTGTGTGGTGTGTGTGTGTGTGTGTGTAGCTACTTGAAATTATATGATAAGTTTGTTCCTTTCAGCATATTTTGATTACAAAAAATATATGTGTGTATTGTTTCAATGGTGTATAAAATAAGTGCAATCTGTACATTTTTTTCCTCGACTTTCCGTGTGTGTCTGTGTGCTCAAAGTGCCTGAAAAAAAGGGACGAGCGCCGAATTAAAAAAAGAAGAAAAGGAAGAAGAAGAGAAAGAGAAGAAGTGAAGAAGAAGAAGAAGAAGAAGAAGAAGAAGAAAATAAGAAGGAGAAGAAAGATCGATATATGTATGGCATCATTACACCTTTCTATGAGCGCTGATCCTGTGAAATGTTGCGTAGATATAAATTACATCAATAATATCCGTTTGATTTACATTTATCTCTCCAGATAACCTACGTACATAATAAAATATAACAACTGTCTATAAAACAGGCTTTACCATCAGTCATTTTTGGGACATATTTTCTCTCAAAAAGGGATCCTCGACTGAAAAAAAATTCAGATCCGGTCGCCATGAGTGAGGTGCCAAATCCATGGCTTCGAAATATAGGTCTTAACTTCTCTAAACACGACGCTTGTAGTTTATATATCTATTGTCTGTTTATTTATTTATATTATTATTTTAGGTTTATAGTTATCGTTTTTCATCCAACTTATTTTTATTTCACTCACTAGGCAGTAGATTTGCATTCCGTCTCACTTCCACAATATCGTGTGTATTCTGGTAATCTATATATTTGTCTGTCTATATATATGTACATAAGTACATATACTAATATGCACATGGTAAACTTTAAGCAACAGTCTTTGACGTGAAAACAACATACACCACACAACCACACACACACACCACACACACACACCACACACAACACACACACACACACACACACACACACACACACCCACACCACACCACACACACACACACTGTAAGCGACACGTGAGTTGGGAGCACCACTTCGCCAGATGTAGCGAGTGGCCACCGCAAGCCACAGAATATGAGTGCACGAGAGATTAGGAGCACCGCGTCACCAGATGTGAGCGAGACGAGAGATGACTTGGGTGGGGGTCAGAGAAGGTACTTAGCTTGCTGGTTTATTCTTGAAGACAGATATGAGACCCCCCAAGAGACACTCTAATTGCCAAGAATTCATGGAAGCCCATGATCGTCAAGGTCGCGGTGCCGAATAGTTAGAGCGTCGAACTCAACACTGCCACGATGCAATCTGAGTTTAAAGGTTCGAGTCACCGCCGCGCGTTGTTTCCGCTGGGCAAGGAACTTCACCTCGATTGCCTACCTAGTCATTGGTGCCAAGCCAGCCCAAGTCAGTGCTGGTCCAAGCCCGGGTAAAATAGAGAGAATGATTATCTAAAAAGGTAACACCGGCACTCTCCGTGGAAAGGACTGGGACCCTACCACGTACTCACTCCAAGAGCATCAAACATGAAAACTACATTAAGTTCATGCTGTGACCACGGCGGCTCAGACATGAACCTACCGTAAAAGAGAAGAAGAGACCCCCGTGTCCCCGGGTGGAGGACGAGGTGGTGGAGCTGGACCCTGTGTGGCTTGGCTGTCTGCTGTGTCTCTCCTCCTTCTGCCTACGGACGTGTCCTTTTATGCGGCGGTTCCCTTCGAGACGGATGTTTGTTCCTGTGCGAAAAGAGAAGCCGGCGACATCTGCGTCCTACCCAAGGAGAAGGCTGCGTGCTTGGACGGAGGTGGGGAAGTGTACATCCGGTCTGCTACGTATTGTTGACATCGCTCGTCCTCGGCCGACTGTACGCTTGAAACGATGCAGTAGAGGGTCTGTTTGGTATCTACAGATGGTTCCTGGTGATCCGAGAGTCGCTAGGGCCGTCGCGTGCCAGGTAGCGGTGTGGCAGAGGTTTCGCACTGAGGTGCAACATTCGTACGAGGAGGGTCATCGTCTTCAGAAGCTGAAATATAGTGTACAGGCCAGTAAAGGGGCTAAGGAGGAGGATGATAATGTGTTTGTCAATCACCTTACTAAATTGCGAGAAAATGAGAGCATAATAAGGACAGGTTTGTCACAAGAAGGTGTGTCAGTAAGGTGTTATTGCTTGGATGTTCAGGATTAGCGAGTTCAATAAGGTACCATCATATTGAAGATAGAAAAAATGATGGATAAGAATTCCATATCTGTGGGTAATAGCATTATATATGTTTTCGAACACATAGCAGCTGGCCTGAACTTAATTCTAACAGTGCACGTCTCGGCGCTTCAATAATCGTATGAGCGTAATTCTCGGTGCGGCGGGCGCAGGTTCCTTCGTTTTACGGCGCCATGAGCCGGGCTTAAATTAACTTGTGGTGATTGTAAACAAGTAAGCCTATATAAAGCATGGTGTCTCCAATGTGTTGCCATTATTTGCAACTGGAGATACTACCATCAGTACATATTCACCAAACCTTAAACTAAAGAAGCATAAACTCCAGCATTACTGAGGACAAGATATCGAACTTCGAGAGGACGTCGTAAAAGAGATTTGGGTTCAGTTATTAGTCATAGGGATGGCACATAGTAAATACGCAATCTTAGAGTGAATTCCGAGTAGAGTGGGCAGGTAGGTAAATAAGAGGATAGTCAGGTGATTGAAATCTACATGTGAACGAGCGACTAATTAACACGGCAAGTATGAAGAAACAGTGATATAAAGAACGATATAGTGTATACACAGAATATAACAATACGCAAGAAGTAATGAAGTGATTACTAATAGGAATAACATATAAGAGAAAAAAATAGAAAATTTCATTAATTCGACACAAATAAACATGAATAATATGATGAGAGCAGCCAAACATAACAATAATTAATTAAACTTGAAGGTACTCATTTGTTCTGAGAGAAATGATATATGCTAAATTGTGCGATCTGAGGATAAAAATTATAATAGACAGAAAAATACTAACACAATGCATAAATTACAGGATGATTAGAGCTGGGGAATGAGGTGTGAAGTGAGGGTGCGTGTCACTTAGGTTTGATCTCACTGTGTGATTGTGTTAAAAAAACAGAGTTAGTAGTGTGCGTTCGTAGAGTGGCGTGTACTTGAATTTGAAAGAAGGCAACTTGTATGCAAGGTGTGGGTGGGTATAGGGAGGTCAATAGTTACTCTGGCACTAATAGGTACATTTACTTTAATAGTAACGAGGAAGATTGTTGGTGCTGGATAGAACTGCGACATCCTGGCTGTGTTGACGAGGGTTCGCGAAGAATTAGCGAGGCAGGTGAGCCGGATTGGCGAGTGTGTCGGTGTAAAGTGCGAGGATACATCTTCAGCGACTTCGTCAGGAGGGTAGCACAGGCGCGAGTGGTCAGCACGAAGTAGTAGGACAGACATGGTGTGGGTAGGCGTGATCGAAGAGGACTTGGTAGCGATGGCTGCGCGTTAAAAGAGGCGGGGAGGCATTTCGCGTGGATCGGCAACAGGCGTCGGCGAGGAGCGAGGTGGTAGGCGAATATGCGTCGGCGTTGTGAGGTTCTTGAACACCGCTGCCATCAGATGTAAGCGACACGTGCGTTGGGAGCACCTCTATCGCCAGATGTAAGCGAGTGGCCACCGCAAGCCACCAGAATATGAGTGACACGAGAGATTAGGAGCACCGCGTCACCAGATGTGAGCGAGACGAGAGATGTACTTGGGTGGGTCAGAGAAAAGGGACTTAGCTTGCTGGTTTATTCTTGAAGACAGATATGAGACCCCCCAAGAGACCCCCGTGTCCCCGGGTGGAGGACGAGGTGGTGGAGCTGGACCCTGTGTGGCTTGGGCTGTCTGCTGTGTCTCTCCTCCTTCTGCCTTACGGACGTGTCCTTTTATGCGGCGGTTCCCTTCGAGGACGGATGTTTGTTCCTGTGCGAAAAGAGAAAGCCGGCGACATCTGCGTCCTACCCAAGGAGAAGGGCTGCGTGCTTGGACGGAGGTGTGAAGTGTACATCCGATCTTGCTACGTATTGTTGACACACACAACACACACACACAAAGATCTCACAATCCTCTATAGCATGAACGAATATCCTGTCTCTCTATCCTTTTCCATTTCTCTTGTGCAGGATATCCGCTATGTTGCCTTGGAGAAGAGGACTCTGGTGATGAACCTAAGAGGCCTCACAGCTATGTTTCAGTCCAAGCATGATAGC
>NW_023640008.1:5000-11658 GCF_015228065.2 Penaeus monodon
TATAATATATATATATATAATAAAAATACATATATATTAACATACACACACACCACACACAGATATATAATTGTTATAAATATATATATATATATATATATATATTTATAATAATATATATTTTATATATATATAATAAATTATATATAATAATATATATATTATATAATATATATATATATTATATATATATATAATAGTGTGTGACACACACTATGTATATAACACACACACACACCCACCCACACAACACACACACCACACACACACACATATATATATATATATATATATATTAAAATTAATTATTATAATATATATATATATAAATAATATAAAATTATATAAAATAAAATTATGTATTATATATATATGTATATATATATACATCATGCCACACACTCACACTGTGTTGTGGTGTTGAGACAAATAATATATATATATATATATTATTTAATATATATATATAAACATAAATATAATAATAAATATATATTTTTCTTTTTTTTGATAGTTTAGATGATAATAATATTGATATCCATATATTTATATATAATATTTT
The DNA here is from genome assembly GCF_015228065.2 of Penaeus monodon. Classification (NCBI taxonomy): domain Eukaryota; kingdom Metazoa; phylum Arthropoda; class Malacostraca; order Decapoda; family Penaeidae; genus Penaeus; species Penaeus monodon. The sequence goes on from NW_023640008.1 coordinate 5,563, forward strand.
AAAATATAATTAAAAATATATATATATATATATATATATATATATTATACACACCATATCCACAACACACACAAAACCACACCACAACCCAAACACACACACACACACACACAACACAACACACCACCACACACACAAATATAAACATCATCTCCTAAATAACGGATGCTCTGTTTGAGCAGCCGTGAAACACTCCACCCCTCCGCCACTCAACTCGATTTTGCGCTTTTTTTTTCCCATTGCCATCGAACCCCGCAAATTTTTTTGATGTTGTCACTCAGTTTGTTTCGGTTTGCCTCTTCCTCTGTTTCCTATCCCCACCCTTGTCCAAGTTTTTTCTCAATATTTTTACTTCTCATCACATGAACCAATAACTTTAATTTTCCCTCCTTTTCAAGATCCCCAACAGCCGGTCTTTAAATTTATTTTTCTTAGCACTTCTCATTCGTTTTTTTTTTCTGTCCAGTTAATAGTGATCGTCTGTAACACCACTTTTAAAAACTATTGACCTTTTCTTGTCCATTTTCTTCAGCACCCAATATTCAAACCATAGACGAAATTTTGGAAAAAGCTCATTATTCAAAAAACCTCAGTTTTGTCCGTAAGGAAAGCTTCGGTTTTTCCAGATTTATTGAGAGAAAACTGTGGCTTTTGGAAAATGGTAATTCTTTTTTTTTATCTCCCTGAATCATCATATGTATCATTTAAAAAACATTTCCCAAAGATAATGAACTCTTTTACATTTCCACAACCACTCCATTGTTTTAAACTTTCACATCTTTCTTGCCGGTTATCTTCAAATCTTCATGATCTTATTTTTCTTGGCATTAAGAAACAAACCAGCCTTTTTGCTTGTTCTCAATTTTAAAACTAGTAGTTTTTTTTGTAGTTTCAATAATCTGCTGGCAATTATCTCAGCGTTCTTAGTTTTGATATTTTGTATCCTCCAAAAATCTACAGTTCCTTAAAAATTTCCTGGAGCACCTCTCAAAATTTGCTTCAAAATTATTTTAAAAAAAGGTGCGTAAAAAAAAGGCAACCTTTGTACTCCTTGTTTGTTTAAAACCATTCTGTTAACCTAAGGGGTTTCTTATAGCTGCTTGTTGTTGGTCAAAAATGGCTTTTTTTAAATTTAATGATGTTTTTTTTTTTTGGAAAATTCCCTATCGTTCATGTTTTTCCAGAGGATATCGTGTCAACAGTATCAAAGCTTTCGAGTAATCGAAAACACAGGTATGGGTTTTTTCGATGTTCTCTGTTTTCTCTATGTAAATTTCAGATTTAGAATCGGGTTTTCTGGTACCTTTTCCGGGCAAAAAACCTTTTTGTTCGTCTGAAATTTCTTCTTTTACTTTAACTTCATTCTCTCAGCATTTTTTTAAAAAATTTTGCTGCTGTGACTTTTAATGCAATTGTTCTTTTATTGTTGCTTGGAGTGCATCACTTTTTTTAGGCAAAGAAAAGACTGTTTTTACCCAGTCTTCTGGCCATCTTCTTTCATTCCAAATTTTTCGTTAAAGTTTGTAAAGTATTCAACCTTTCGCCAGCTTCTTGATTAGTTCTGCTGTTATTTCTCCATTCCCGGGATCTTTTATTCTTTAATTTTTTTGGTTTTTAAAACTTCATCTAGCATGGCGGTGGTTCTCTTCGCTGTCTTGGTCTAATTAATGGTTGTTAGTTTTTTATTTTTTTTGTATAGGTTGGGAAACCCCAAATTGATTCCATCTATTTTTGGGGACCTTTTTTTCCCCCATCACATAAAAAAGTCCTCTTCATTTTTAAGTGGCCTTGTATTTTTAAATTTTTCGTGAATGTTTCGTACTCCTTGGTAGGTTTTTTAGCTTCTTTGATAGAAATTTTCAATTCTTGGCATTTTATTTAAAATATTTTTCCTTATCCTCTAAATAATTTTGGATTTTTGTATTTTGGGTTTTTGTAAATTACTTCTTCAAGGGTTATTGTCCCCTTTTGATTTTTAGGCTCTTCTTGTTTCAATTTCCTTAGGTTTCTTCAGATACCGGGGGGAATTTGCCCCCCCCCTTTTTCTTTTTGGCGATAGTTTTTTTAAGCACGCTCAGCAAGAGTTCTTTCCTTCTTCCCCAAACCTTTTGGGTGTTTATATCTTCACATTTATGATAATTTTAAATTTTTTTTGACACTGTATTCTGTAATTGTTATCAAATTTTTAATCGACTTTAGAGGTGGTGTTGGACGCTCCATTTTTTTTAGTCTCTTTTAAAGTCGTAGTTGTATTTTATGGTCACTGTTTTTCAGTCGGCACCAGGGCTTGTCGGCATTTTTTATACAACTTTTCCTTTCTTTTTCAACCAATGCAGTAATTTTTGGTTGCGTGTTCTTTTGTCTGGTGAAAAACCACGTGTACAAATGTCTTGGGGGTGTTGGGGAAAAATGTGTTGGATATAACTAGATTATTTGTACTACAGAAATTTAATAAAATTTTTCTCTTTTCATTTTTATCTCCAAGGCCGAATTTTCCCAGGGGTCATTTTTTAATATTTTCCTACTTTGGCTGAGGTCTCCATGATTTCTTTTACATCTCTTTAGGGAAATTATGTCTAAAGTTTCTTGGGGTTTAAAAAATTTTCCATTTCTTCATCACTTCAATGTTGGGTTTGGTGCGAACATTTTATAATACAATTTATGAGGTTTTTTCTTGTATTCTGACTTTTTAAAAAGTGATCTTTTTGGGCGTACCCAATTAGTGCCCTTTGCAGTTTTTTTTTGGGGGGGGGGAAAAATCAAGCCCCCCGTGACTATAAAATTCCTTTTTCTTTTCCAGAAAAAAATGTCCCTTTTTTTTTCTTTTGTTTTTTAAACTTCCTTATTATCCAATTGGGCTCCGATTCCTAGTTTTGAAAGTTTTTCTATCCTTTCGTTACAGACAGTAGCAAATTTTCCCCTCTCTTTTATTTTTCTTACTTTCCCCGTTCCCATGTTAAAAGTGTTTCTAAATTGAAAATGTTTTCCTTTTCTTTTTTGTCTTCCAGATGCCATTTTCATTGTCACTGGTTGCCCACTGAACAACGCGTCCGAGGGCGTGTGGTATGAAATTTTCTTTCTGTATTTAATCATTGGTGTAGAGGTTTTTCAGGAGAAAAGAAAAGTTGAGTGGAATCCCCCGGCTTCTTTTCAAAATCGCAGTCTCCAACTAAAATAGGGGAACTATCTCTCCCTTTAAAACAGTTAACTGTTCCCCAGACATATTTTTGAAAAACCAGTAAACATAGAACCGAAGGCTTTTCCCAAAACCACTGCCCTGCTGCACAGCTTCCCCACCGCAATCCGCTGGAAGTATGGGTGCTATCCTTGTTCAAGGGGAACCCCCGGGGCAGTTTATTGTCTACCCAGGCATTATATATAATATATATATAATATATATATATATAATATATATATATAATATTAATATAGTACACACACACCACACTGTGCATGTGTGTGGTGCTTATGTGTGTTTGTGTTGTATTTGTTTTATAATGTATTATTATATATTTATAATATATATTATATATATTATATACATATAAAATATTTAAATATATATATATATATATATATAATTATATATATATTTGTATTACACAAATTTTATATATATATATATATCAGCGCAAACTGAGTTCGAGGTTCAGTCACCCGGCTGGCGCGTTGTTCCCTTGGGGAGAATTTACCCGATTGCCCACCTAGCCACTGGTGGCCAAACCAGCCCCCCGTCGTGCTGTCCCCCAATCCCGGGTAAAATAAAAGAATGATTACCTAAAAGGTAATACCGGTACTCTCCGTGGAAAAGGAAAATGGGATCCTACCATTACTCACCCAAGAGCATCCAACATGAAACTACAAATTTGTATCAGCGTGATCACGGCGGTCAAACATGAACCTACCGTTTTGAAAAAAAATGTATTAAAGTACATAATGCTACTTATATATATATATATTTAATAATTATATATTATATATATATAATGTGGTGTGTGTGTTGGGGTGTGTGGGGGTGTGTATGTTATGTTTGTGTGTGGGTCTGGTATTATATTAATAAATATATATAAATATAATTATAATTTATATAATATATAATATATTATTATTATTATTTAATATAACTATATCATATATTTCATATATAAACATGTATAATATATAAAACATATTTATCCATATTTTTAAACTATCATGTTTTCACACACACACACACCACAAAACAACACACACACACACCACCAACGCACCAGCCACACACACCACCCACACACCACACACAACACACCCCCACCACACCCCAAATAATATTATATAATATTATTATAAAATATTATTATATATTATATATATACATATATATACCCCTCACACACATACGCCACCATACAACATCCACACACACACACACCACACCCCACCACACACACACACACACACCACCACCACCTACAAAAACCCCAAAAACACACACACCCCAAAAAACAACACCATATATAATTATATATATATATATTATATTTAATATATATATATTATATATATATATGTATATTATTATTTTTAATATATTTAAATTTTAAATAATATATATTAAAAATATATTTTTATATTAAATATATATAAAATATATATATAATTATATTTTTTTATAATTCAAATATGGTGCGTGTTATCTACTATCTTATATAAAAATTAAAAATACTTAAAATTCAAATATGTGTGTATGGTGTGTGTTGTGTGTGTGTTTTTGTGGTTGTGGTGTGTGTGTGTAAAAATTTAAAAAAATTTTGTCTATGTATAATGTATCATATTAAAGTTTTATGTATACATGTGTATCCCTTCATTTTTTGCCCTTTTTCTCTACGAAACTCGTAAGCGGAGAAAGCTGTCTAGGTAGATTCCTGTGGGCGGACAATGCGGTCCGTGGCAGGAATTTTTTTTATGTTGGAACGGGGGCTTTTCCCCAGGCCTCTTGCTCGGCCCGGGGCCTCGCTGATGTCAGCACCCCCCCTCTCCTCTTCTCTCTCTCTCTCTCTCTCCTTCCTTTTCCTCCTCGGGGCTCTCTTCTCCTCCTTCTCTTCTCTCTCTCTCTTCTCTCTTCCCCATACTCTCTCTCTTTTTCCCCTCTTTCCCTCCCTCTCTTTCTCCCCCTCTTTCTCTCTCTTTCTCTCCCCTCTCTCTCTCTCTTTTCCTCTTTTCCTCCCTCTTCCTCCCTCCTTCTCTCTCTTTTCCCCCCCTCCCCCCCCTTTCCCCCTTTTTTTTCCCTCTCTCTCCTCTCTCCTCTCTCTCTCCCTATTATATATAATAAATAAAATATTATATATTATAAATAAATTTTTATTTATATCTTCTAAAATTCTGTCTGTCTCTACTATTTCTATCTATCTATCATCTTCTATCTATCTATCTATCTATCTTGGTGTATTGTGTGTTGTTTTTGTGTTTTTATTACCATTATCACGTCGTATTACTCTTATTCCAAAAAGAATGTATAAGCTCCAAAGATGACCAGTCTGATACTGAAAAGCTTTTATTTATTATTTATCTTTATCTTTAAAAATTTTTTGGTAACTAAATGAACTTGGGGGCAAATGAATTTAAAAAATACTCTGCAATAATCCTTGTAACCTTATTAAAAATGGTCAAAACAAAAAATATATTATTACCCTTTCTTGAAATCAGGGCAAGACCACCCCTCCCCTGAAACAGTTACAGTTTTGTCGTGTACATAAAACGTTTTGTGAAAAGCCTTTAACCCAATAGTACGTGGCTGTTTAACACGTGGGTCTAAGTCAAAGGGTTTGGAACCCTCCCCCGTGGGGGCCAAATGACGATTGTTCTGACCTCGTCTGACCCCTTTAGTTCGCTCCCACAGTCACCGCCTTTCTCCCAAAATATCGTCTCGTGGGTTTTTCCCTTTACTTGTTTTTCGTATCAATAAAGAATCCAGCCCTTTTAAACCCAACCATTATACCCCTGTACTAAGGCTCTAGACCTTTTACAGAAAATCTCTGGAAGTAACCGTCCCCGGGAATTTTAGGTAATAAATAAGAGCAAAAAAAGCAGGACCCCCCAGAAACCCCCCCCCAAAAT
>NW_023640009.1:2500-5000 GCF_015228065.2 Penaeus monodon
AATTAACAGGGAAGAAGTTCGACATACCCCCACCACACTTTACAGCACTTTCAGTACCAGTATAGAGGCTTGCTATCAGGCCAATAATCTGTGTCGGAATTCCCCTGAGCCTCAGGATCTCCCATAGCGATTCCCGATGCACCGAGTCAAACGCCTTCTTGAGGTCGATGTAGGCTGCAAGCAACCCACGACCAAACTCACGACGGCGTTCCACAATTACTGGAAGCGCTAGTATACGGTCTATTGTGGACTTGCCAGGAGTAAATCCAGACTGCTCCGGTCTCTGGTGCCTCAGTAGGTGGTTGCGGATCCATTTCAGAAGAATGTGAGCGAGAACCTTGCCTGGTATGCTGAGCAGTGTAATGCCACGGTAGTTGCTACAGTCCCATCGATCCCCTTTCCCCTTCCAGAGAGGGATGACCACGCCCCTCAGCAGGTCAGGGGGAATGGTACCAGACTGCCAAATGGCAGTCAGGACTGTATAAAGGCCCCGAGCCATAGGTTCACCCCCAGCCTTTAGCAGTTCAGCAGGATATCACATATGCCTGCAGCTTTCCCACTCTTCAGCTTGGAAATCGCCAGCCTAACCTCTGTTAGGGTAGGAGGTTCCTCGCTGATGGGTGGGTCCGGCACAGGCACTGAGACATCGCTTGCATCCAAGCTAACTGTTGGAGGATCCACCTGGTACAACTGTTCAAATACTCAGCCCAACGTTCACGAACCCCAACATGATCCGAGATGATCCGTCCATCCGCTGATCGGACTGCAGTCATCTGTGAGGAGGGCTTAGGGTTCAGTTTTCTCAGGGCTTGGTAGGCAGGGCGAAGGTCATTTACAAGAAATGGCCTTCGACCTCCTCAGCAAGATTCCTGATGAACTGTTCCTTGTCCCTTCTCAGCAGTGTCCGAGCCCTACGCACCATGGAACGACGCAAGACTTGATTCCCATTCAGCCGAGCCTTGCGACACGCTTCAGTGGCCTCTAATGTCTCCAGGGAGATGGTATTCTGCCTTGTCCTTGGGCGTACGCCAATGGACTCCTGAGCTGCTTCGAGTGTTACGCGCTTGAAGGACTCCCACAGAGCAACTGGGTCCGTCAGGTTGCTGGTTTTTGAGAATCGGTCAGAGACAGATTCTCAGATATATATATATATATTCATATATATATATTATATATATATATATATATATATATATATATATATATTTATATATATATATATATATATATATATATATATATATATATGATATACACACACACGCACATATTTATATATAAATCTATACATACATACATATGTGTGTGTGTGTGCGACTTTCAATGATTCTTATTGCATATTATGTCCGATTCAAGAAAAAAATCACAGAAACAATGAAGCTGATTATGAAACCAAATTTCGAATTGAGCTGAACGTGCGCGACTGGCAAGTTGTGTGTATATATGTGTATGAATATGTCTATATATACATACATATATATATATACATATATATATGTATGTGTCTGTGTTTGTGTGTGTGTTAATGACATTAATTGGCATTAATGACTTTCCTGGACGAAAGAACGTGAGGATGGCCCCTCGCGCTAAGCTTTTAGGCCAAGTGAGTATTTTAGGTTATAAATGATAACTGCCACTCTCCGTGTTGTGTCGACGCTGTGCAGTGTCGTTGGATTGTCCTCTCCAGTGGTGTATGACAGCACATCTTCATAGAAAAAAGTCATTGCCTGGGCGAAGGAATGTGAGGTGCAAGCTGTTGGCCATGCAGCAGCCTCCCTCTCGCCACGCAGCTGATGGATCCAAAGGAACGATACGGTTTGGCACCAGCGGCGTCGCAGTTGCTAGAACGTGGTTGCAAGCGACGCCAGGCAGCTTTAGGGACTTGGGCTCCGGATTTTTCCTCAGGGTTGACTCCCGAAGCCTTTTTCTTTCTTAAAGAGACAATAATGGCATAGTAGATGTATATATATACATATGTTTATTATATATATATATATATATGTATATATACACATGAATATACTTATATATACATATATGTATGAATATACATACATGTATATTTATATATACATATATGTATATCTATATATACATATAAGTATATATATATTATATATATTTATATATATATATATATATATATATATATATATATATATATATATATATATATATATATATATATATATATATATATATATTGTTAGCGCCGACCGCCACGTCTCTCTGCCACCAACACAAGGCAGGCTAGGCAGACGGCGTGTTATCCACAGGGTCGTGAACACTGAACAGCTCCAAGAGGCACCGAACACCACAGCGTCCCAGAACACCAGGAGAGGAAACGCCAAGTGGCGAGGCAGGGCACGAAGTAAACACAAAATGACAGTCTTTCCTTTATTTACACAAGTTATTTACCCGTACACTTTTCTATAGGCACAATACAGGGGGAAACCAGCATGCCACACTGCACGATACAGCTCATAACAGGGCAACGCAA
>NW_023640010.1:0-2500 GCF_015228065.2 Penaeus monodon
CTATTAGGCACAGCTTGCTTTTGGCTGAACACCCAGTTTCCAATACCCGTCCTCTCTCTTTTCAACTTGAAATATAAGCTTTTAAAAACATTTTTCATTCTCTCTTTCTTTCTTATCTGTGCTGCTACACTTACAGTAAGTCTGTAACTGTGTTGGCCTCACGTGTGGGGGGAAATTAAGGTGTTGTCCTGACATTGTTTATGGTGGGCTCTTGAAAGAACGAAATAAATAAAGAAAAAGTAAACTTTTTTTTTTGCTCGGTTTTTCGATTTTGGGAAACAGCTATTTCAAAGATTTATGTTGTTATTCAGAGCTGATTAGTTATTTAAAAAGTCGGAAAAAGTTAAAAGTTGGCTCTCTTGTTGTAATTTTGTGATTGCAATTTTTATAATAAAATTTCCTACTCGAATTGTGACCAGAAGTTACGTAAACTTTCGATATTTTTGTGCATTTCGATTTGATTTTTGTAAGAAATCAAGAATTCAGTCATTCTGAAAACCCATACATCAGTTTACGAGAAGCAGAGCACATATTCCAAAGAAAGCTGTGACACCCCTGCGTTTTTTTTTATAATGCAGAAAATGAACCACGTCTGGGTCGGGGAAACATGAAAAAATATGAAAATGTGGCGCTGTGTCATGTTCCGAGAAATCGGCCGTCAAAGGTTTCCATGTTAATGCTGAAATCATGTAAGTCTTCAGTAGACAATACATTAATATACAACAAATTAGTGCAATGACCTAATGTATTCACATCATATGTTTATCAGTTTGCCGCAATTTGATTTCCCAATCCGTAGGCACAGGACAGCAAATTATCTGTCTTAACAATGTGCGGTAATCGAATGGGGGAAGACCTATTCGATAGAAATGCAACACCAGTTGTCAGCCACGTCGTCTTTCTCGGTGCGATGCCGGAATGATAGCAGCTGTCTGTTCCATCTCAGGTGGGGAGACGATGAAGCGAGACGTCACCAGAATATGAGCAAGACGAGAGATGGACTTTGGCAGGTTAATGAAAGGAATCTTAGCTTGCTGGTTCATTGTTGAAGATGGATATGAGATCCCCCAAGAGACCTCCGTGTCCCCAGATCGAGGACGAGGTGGTGGAGCTGGACCCTGTGTGGCTTTGAATTTGTAACTTTCATAGAATTACGAGGCGAAGGTGGATTCTGAGTCACAGTTTCTGTTTAAATGTTTTAGGGTGCAGTCATACGAGCGTTTTACACCCGGAAGTTCCTGTTAACGGTCTCCGATTCCACGTCACGGGATTGATGCGCATCGACTGCTTTCAAGCGCAGCTCATCGGAGGAGCTTGCGCACGCAGGTCCAGAGTCTTGAGATTTGCGACGTTCTGGCTTCGCCCGGGCCTTTCACTTATGGCCCGGCCTAAATTAGACCGGAAATATTTAAAAAGGCGTTCTCTGACTATATAGTTCTTCATATCAAATACCTTCACAAAAACTGGAGTACGGCTGAGACCTCGGAGTATGTACATGTGTTGTGATGTTTACCACTGTCAACAACAGTAATTCGTAATTCGCGACCGTAAGTTGGTGGCCAAGCCATTTCAATGGTAAATTTGGACAACTTTTGTCCAAATTTACCTATTCAAAATGCTACCAAAGCATTCATTTGTGTATGTGAGTACCTAAGTCATTAACATTTAAGGCTTAAAAAATCCTAGAGACAGACAATTTAATTAAGGTGGAAAAACAGCTACATTTACGGGTCGTCATGGTCAATCAGGACAGGATTTTGGGTCGTAGCCCAAAAAGGTTAAGAACCACTGGCCTCAAACGATCTTCCGAAGCCTGACTCTGGCTCTCCTTTTTTGTTTGTTGTTACCTTTTTTAGATAAACGAACTTGTGTACAGTAAAGATCAGGATCATTCAAATAATAAATAAAACGTGCCTTGAAGCAAATTTTAATCAATAACCAACTCCGTGTGACTCCGTGTGTGCAAAGATAGCGGGGTTTGTGCTCCCGTTGGAACATGGTATTTAGACCTTGCGTTGGAGCAGCGGTGTGAACGGAATTTACCGTGCAACCGCGCCTTGAAAAGGCTTCGACCATCGTTCACTCTGCCAGCCACGCTCTGTGACTGAGCTTCCATTTCCAAACAGCCTGTAAAAAAAAAAAAATTGAATCCATTCAACAATAGCTCTGAAAAGACTTAAAGCATTAACTGTGACGTATACAGTGTCCCTCCTCATTTTGAAGCCACTAAAATAAAATTTCTAAGGAGCCTTTTATAACCATCTGCATCGATGCTACTATAATACTTATGAGTTTGTTTTGGTAGGATCCCACATTTCTGGACGGCGTAGGACATATGTGTTTTAAAACTGTGTACATATATGAGCACCATATTATGCTTTAGTTTCCCCTTGAAATAAGCACTTTCTTTTGTTGAAAATAATTGACTTTCAAGGTAAACTATTATAACATCAGTGTTTTAAAGATTTGTTAATAAGACATTTTAATGACAGTATGCCAG
>NW_023640010.1:5000-11657 GCF_015228065.2 Penaeus monodon
GATGCCTTTGTGGCTAGGGACCCAGTTTATGGTTATTCTTCTATCCTGAGCAAGAATCCTCTTTGCTCAGGATAGTAGTCAGAAGGTGAGTTGTCTTTAGACAGTCAATGGTGACCTGGAGTCCTTTTTGGACCACAGTTTTTTCCTCAGGGATGCGTGGGTAGGACTCCCTGATCACAACCCCTTTGCCTGTAGCGGGAGGCATTTCCGTTACCCTCATGGTTTGTGTGGACCTTTGCTGCAAACCCAGTCCTGCAGTGTGTTTAAAACGGATCGACTGATCATCCGTAAAGTGGTTCTACTCCCCGGGGGGTGATGGTGCAAGACCCTCTCCCTTTCTGCCTTTAGGCTAGACATGGTGTATGTTTCTTTTCCTTGACAAGCTCATAACAGAAAACTCGATCAAATTTCGCACCGACAGTGGGGTTCAACAAAGTCAGGGGGGGGGGGGTTTGTTTGATTATTTAAAATTATCTCCCGCTTCAACAGCTAAGGTCTTAGCGGCGAATACTTTTTTAAATAAAAAATATCAAAATGTTTAAAACTTTAAAAATCTATCAATAGTATTTTAAAAAAAACAAAAACAAATTAAAAATCAAAGCATAATTTTATATGCTAAGTGTATAAAATTTTTCATAAACTTTAGGGCAAAAATTAAATTTTTTTAAAAATATTTATCTCCCAAGGAAAAAATAAACCCTCTATGTCCAAAAATCCCCCCCCAATACTTTTCAGGTATAGGGGGGAAAAAGTAATAGTTTTTGGTTGAGAATGTTGAATTTTTCCATTACAGGTACGATCGTTAAGGGCCTTGGCACCCCTCACAAAGTGCTTGACTTTTACCCATCATGGGCCCCTAGTCAGTTTGTGCCCGATTCTTAGTCTTGTTAAGCAACTTTATTTTTCGGTTGGGATGGTCTGTCACCCAACTCCCAAGGTATCTCTAACTCTCGCAGTTTTTTCTGGAGATTGCTTCCATTGTTCCTTCCATTATCACAAAGACAACCCCGAGTGGTTTCAGGGGGTTTTGGTGGGGAGAGGAAAACGAGCACCCAAAAGGGCTGAGTGGCAGCTCCCTTTGGGTCTTCTGATCACTCGCTCATTCCCACTGACCCCAACATGCGCGGGTCCCCAACACGTATTTTTTTACTTGTTGACATCAGTAAGCCAATTTGAACCTCCCCATTTTGGATGGATGAGTTTTAAGCTCTTGATTGCTTGCAAGGCACACGAGAGTCACAATATATCACAATAAAAGGTTTCATAAGATCTCTTTCATTTTAACTGCTGCAAGGGGGGGCATGAACCTGCGGGTTAGATCAGGGTAGAAAAAGACTGCCAATGCAGTTTCCTCTGCTCATTGCTGCAAAGCCCACCCCATTTTCAGATTTCAAACCATCTGATATATTGCGCCCATATTTGGTTTTAGAAAAGTGCTGAAGAAATCTTTTTTGCTTCTCTTCAGATCTCCCCCCTTTTCCCCAATTTCCGCCCACATCCGCTCGATTTGTTGCCAAAGGGGGAAAATTGGGGAATTTTCCAAAGCCAGAACCTTTATGAGACAAAAATTAATTTTCTTCTACAAGATTCCTCTTTTCTTTACCATAGGATGATTCCCTCAAGGGGGTTGAAAACCAATCTGGATGTGGAGACCCCGGTTTCCTTTGTAGTCTCATGTAGTAAATCAGGTTATGTACCCCGTTGTAATAAATGGGGTGGTTCTCCACTCTCAGATACGGGGACTCCACAGGTAAAGCCCTGAAAGCCCCATCAGGTTCTGAGATTTAATTATAAAAGGGGGTCCAACACCCGGGGAAACAGTGGGAGTTGCAGTTTAAAGCTTCACACCCATAGTCAATTTTCTATGAATAAGCGCTCGGAAAAAAGCCGTAAAGCTTTTGTGCGGTGCGGCCTTCATTTTAAACTGTTGAGTGAGGAAACCTGTAAGTTTGAGTCAAAAATTAGCCCCAAGTGTTTCACATTTGGAAAAATTGCGGGGGTTTTTCCCTAAATAAGGGAAGGATGGAATTTTTCTCGTTTGGGGAAATGTATAGCCAGGTTTGCTTGGAAAAATTTTGAACCCCATGATATGTTGCCCCGAAAAACCTGATTTATTGATTTGCATGCGCCCTTGCACTCCTGTAAATTCCCCCTGAGAGTACATTTTAAAGTCATCCACATACAAATTATATGAGAAGCACTTGGAAAAACCCTTTTTAAAAATGGAAAACGGGTCACATTAAGAACTCCTTGTGGGACCCCTTCCAGTGTCCAGTTGGAAGAACTTTTTCCTACCCGAATCTAAATTTCCTGTCGAAGGAAGCTTTGTATGAAGGTATTAATGCTCCTCAAAAAACCAAATGTCATAAGCTTCATGGTTGCATATTCCCAATGTATCAAAAAGCCTTTTCGGGGAAAAGAAGACTGCTATCTTTGAGTCGGTGCGAAGGAATTTCTGTATAGCATTTCCACCTCAAAGGATCGGGTTGATTTTCTTTTTCTAAAGCCATATTGTATGGGGTCAACAGTTTTCTTTTTCCACACCATGTAAACCTGAAATTGCCCATTTTCTCCATCAGTTCAGAGCATGAGAGGGAAATTGGTCTGTAATTTCCTGGTGGGGAAAGCATCTTTGCCGGGTTTTAGGAACGGGAAAATGTTATGTTCTCCCATTGGATGGCGCTGTGCCCCCCTATAATCCTATTAAAAGGTCAACGGGAATTTGGGGAGCTCTCTGGTAAGTAAAATATCATTTGGTAGGGAAACGTCATTCATGGGGCATCTTAGGGCCCAGAGCTGAAAGCAAGTCCATCTCCGCGAAAAAAATGGCAATTGTATGGAAGTTCTGCTGCAGTCCTACTGAAAAAACGACACTGGGGGTTGTTCCTGTTCCGCCCAAAAAGGGGGAAAATCGAGCATGAAAAGGGGCCCCAGAGGGATCTTGCCATGGATTTAGCTAGCTCATTTGCAACATTTTTTTTATCTTGATATTATCCATCATCTTCAGAGCGGGTTGTGACATGGATATGCTCTTTCATGATCTTACCACCTTGTCCCATACCCATGTAAGGGGGTTCCAGATTTAAACGAGGAGACATACTGTCTCCATGAGTCCGTCTAGCCCCTTTGCATGAGCTGGTTTGGCCAGGTTTTTTGTATTATCAAGGTTACAATGGGGGGCGTCTTTTCAATCCCTTAATCAGCTTTTTTGTTGACAGCTTGGGGGCTTTCATCAGACCCCCATGGTACTGGGGTCGACGGTAAAGGCCCCTACTTTCGGAAGGGCTTTTGCTGCAAGGTGAATTTGTGATGTGAGGTGATTTTCAGCATTTGAAACACTGGAAACATTACAATCCTTTCAATACTTTTAGTTTATCTAAAAAAAATTTTAGTCCGCAGTTCAAGTCGCCATCTCTGCACTATTGGCTGGAATACCATTTACCCCCCAAAAATATTGGGAAAGTGGGGCACTTTCCATGCAAGTCTTCCTGAACTGCCAAGTGAAGTTCAAAATGTGAATAGGGGACCCTTTTATAGGTCTTTTATGGGGAATGTCCATTTTTAATATGGAAATGTGTTTGGGGGTGTCACTGTTCGTAAAAATGCATCTGCCTTAAGAAAAAAGGACTCCGGCCCTTCCCCGAGGGTTTTCACAAAGGTCTCCCCCGAGGTGATGCCCCACCATTGAAATCCCCAAGAGTAGAAATGGGTTGGCAATTGGCCAAGTAGATTTCCAAATCATTAATGTTTAATTATGGGAGGAAGGGTTTATGGGCAACAGTGTAAGTCGGTCAAGCCTATTCGCACAGCCCTTTAAATGCATGTTGTCTGCAGGGGGATGGCCTGGAAGGGAAATTTTTACGTACCATTACTGCTACATTCCATGAGGTCCATTGTCAAAGGTTCCCAAAAGGACTTGAACTTGGGGAAACCTCTCAGGGGAAAAAGGGAGATTTTCCCGGTCATAATCTCTTTAGGCATACCAAAATGGGTTTCATGAAGCTATCAGATGTTGCTTTCTTCCCATTTGCGATTCCTACGTTCCCTTGGGTTTGGGGATCCAGTTTTTTTTTATTTTTTCATAAAGGGGTTTTTGGCAGCCCGTGGTCAAGGTTTGCCCAAACCTTTTGGAGTCCCCTTTCCCGGACCTGGGTACCTTTTTAATTTTGTTGACCGTGGAACAGTTTCAAGGTTTCCTTAGACAGGTTTTGGATTTCTTTGCCCGGGCAAAGGGCGGACCTGAGCCTTTGCTTAGGGGCTTTGTCTAGCAGCAGAGGCCCCTTGGATGTTTGGCAGCTGGGGTCTTTTAGACAGGGTTTAGGATTCCTTTGCCGGGGGGGAAAAGGCTTGCCTAGCCTTTTCTTCAGGGCATTCTGCCTAGCCAGAGGCTTCTGGGTGTGTGGCAGCTGGAGCTGTCACCGTTAAGGCCCCTGGAGCCCTTTCTGATGGCTCCAAAGCCTTATTTTTGGGGGAGGAGTCTCTTCAATGACCCCTCACTCCTACTCCTTTTTGGGGGAAAAAACTCACCAGAGGGAGGTCACAATTTTGGGCTGAGGTTTAGAGGGAATGGGAGAGTGGTGCTGTAAAAGCATTTGGGGGAAGGGTTGGTGGGGAAGGGGGAGGGCTAGAAAAGAAGCAAAGGACCTACCGGCTTGCAAACAGCACCGGGCACTCGCTTGCCCCCTGGAAAACTAACTTCCCTTGCTCCTTATTACCAATACTTCCTTTCAAATTTGTACCTTTTTCATTTTTTTGAAGAAGCTTCATGAACTTCTTTGCAGTGGTAACAGCATATTGGACCGGACAGGTTTCATTCCCTTTATGACCTGGTTTTCCACACTTTTAAAATACTCTTGGGTCCTTTTCTTTAAAACGGCAAATTTTGGGCCCATGCCCAAAATGGCAGGGAAGCACCGCATAGGGTGGGCACATATGGCTTTTCTAGGTGGTACCCTGTAACTTAACCGATTTTGGAAGGCTATGTGTTAAAAAATTAGAAAAAGAGCGGTGTCGACTGTACAAAACCCTCAATTTTCTTCCTAAAAAGTTTTACTGCCATACATAAATTCTCTGTTCCTAACATTTCCCTCAGAAAACCCCATCAGGGGGGAAAGACAATTTCCCTTTCACGATTAGGGTTTTTTGAGGAGAACTGAAACTTTAGGGCCCCCGGAATGTTTTGGATATCGCACACAGACGGTCACTCTCTTTAGGGACGAAACTCAACTATAGGGTACCATCTTGCTGTGGGTGAGCGAGATCACGTTTTACATACTTCAAAAATTTTTTCCCATGAACACAAAAATGTCAAGATCTTATTGATACACCATCAATGGTCTTTACTACTAGGTACTTACTATATGAAATCTTTTATATTTACCCGGTAAGATTTCCTTTGGGATGGGGGAGGATTTTCCCCTTTTTACGGTTTGGAGCCTGGGAACCTTACGATTTTCATCTTGCCCTTTTGGGAATTTTGGAAAGGTTTCAGATGACAACGTTGTGTTCCAGAGGGAGCTCGAGGATTGCGGGTCGTCAGGGAGTGAGCTAGATCTTTTTAAATTTTGTAGTACTCATACAAATTGAATTCTCATTTCCTACCCCCCCCCCACCAGGAGCCAAAGAGGGAAGCTTTAGTTGGGGTTTAAAAACCCCAACAGCCACGGGATAAAAAAAGAAATAACACAGCCACTTTTCAGTAAAAGATGGGAGTCACGGGGGCCATGCGCTACCCGGTGAATAGTCCTGCTTTACCCCCAGCCATATTTGACCGCCGATTGACTTTACCCGGCCTTTATCAAGCCCCCCGTCTAAAACCAGAATAAAAGGCCAAAGAGGTGTGTTTCTAGTGCAGGGGGGCAGCGTGCAGATGTCAACCTCCAGGGCCCTTTTCCCGGTAATAAGGGTGGGCCCCACGGGAAAACAGTGGGGAGTTCTCCCCTTCCCAAAATGGAAGAACCGGGGGGGTACACCCCCCCCTCTCAAGGCCTTGGGGCACCAGGAAACCCCTTTTATCCATCCTCATGGGGACCCCTCCCGTATGGGTAGCCCTCTGGTCCGGCCACCAGATCATTGGGCCTCAAGGCCCCCCCCCCGCGGCAAGGCGGCTTCCTTAGGGGGGTCAGGGTGGGGGGGGCCCTGCCCCTTGCAAAAGGATGTTTTTGAGCTGTAGTGTATCAAAACCTTGGCTGTGGAGATAGCCATTTGTTTTTCAAACGCTCGTGGCTTGTTCTTGGCGTGACTTTTTTTTGTCTATGTTGGATGACCTTTGGAAGGAACCGAGCTGCCCTTAGACAATTTGTGACCAGGGGGGGTCTGCCGAGGAGGTTTAGGGCCTTCGTCCACCTTGGGCACCCCAAAGATCCTGGCAGCTTTATTTTAGACCGTCTCCAATTTTTTTTCTTTAATTTTTGGGAATCGGGAGACCGAAGCATAGTCCACAAAGGGGCGGTGCATGCACGTAGAAGATCTTAGTACTTTATGTCGGCTCCTATTGGGGCTCCCGGACATTGCTTCATGACAAACAGTCTTGCTTTGGTTTGGAACCAAGACAGGACCTCCTTTTTAAAGGAGAGGGTTCGGCAATCATTACCGCAAAGGGATTTAAAGACTGGACCATTTTAAGTCCCTTCCCCGGTTTCAGACCTTTTGCCCTTT
>NW_023640011.1:0-11657 GCF_015228065.2 Penaeus monodon
GTTGATTAATATAAAATATATATAATATTATATTATTATATAAAATATATATAAAATATATATTTCTGCAGTATTGTGTACCTGTGTGGTATTACTTAATACAGGATCTTTGTTTTTTTATTTTATTATTTTTGCTAACGATCCTTCGAAGCTTTTGCGCCTTTCTTTTACAGATTTCAAAAATGATAAACCTTTTTCTTTTTTAAATGATCAAGTAGATTTTCCCAAAGACCTTTAAAATTTTCCCACCTACCATTCCATAAATTTTAAAAAGGCATATAAAAAAATCTTACTGTAACGGGGTTCAGATCTTTATTGGGGGCAGATTGTTGATCGGAAAATTAGCACTTTCATTATTCTTATATTATGCTTTTTGTAAATATAATCCTTATTGTTTCAATTTAAAAAAGATATTAATGTTTTGGGTTTTATAAACGGGGAACCCTATATGCCTCCACTAGTTTCAGTTACTTTGATTGTTTTCCTTCATTTTGATTTTCTACCTGATTTTTTTGTTTATTTTTGCTTGTATTCTGTTTTTTTCATATAAACAAATTTTTTTTTTTCCTCTTATTACCCCTCTTTCTTTTTTTTCCCCCTTTCGCCAGTGCCTCGCAAATTTTGTAAAGTGACAAACTTTGTAAAGTGCGAACTTTGTGAATAAAAACTTTGTGAACGTGGCGAACCTTTAAACTCTGTAAATCTTGTGAACCTTGTGAACTTTGTAACGTGCGTACTCTGTAACTTGTGAATTTTTGTGAACTCTAAACTTTGGAAATTTTTTGTGAACTTGGCGTACTTAAACCATTTTTTCATTTATTTTTTTTGGGGAAAACTTTGAAGACAGCATAAGCCAAAAAAACGAAATATTCTATTCCCGTATTTGTGGAATAAAAGCTACCTAGTTCTCTTTTTCCTCATTCTTTTGTGATTTTGGGACTTGAAGTTTTGTTCGGGCTTTCGGAAAATTCACTTTTTCTGTTAGAAAAATTTATTTTAATTCTATTCACCTTTCAGTGTTATGTGTCGCGTTCCCTTTTTGGGGGGTTTTTTCCTTAATTTCCCCGATTTATATTTATAGGGTTTCATATTACTGTAAATTTCAACTTTTGCTTTCCATCTATTATTTTTGAGTTTTATTAACTGAAATGTGTTGTGTGCTTACCGTTTTTATCCGTGTTTCAGCTTAAACTTTCTAGTTGTTTTTTTCGCGCTTTTTTTTTTTCCAAAACTGAGTTTTTAAAGTTTTTAAAAGTATTCGTGTCAGGGTTTTTTAGGCTGATATGTGCGAGGAGTAAAGGGAATCCGCCCAAGGTAAAAGAGAGGTTATTTAAAAGTTTGCAATCTCTCTGGCACCTTGTCCTGTTCTCCAACATTATTACCCGGTGGCCTCTTAATTGCATGGTTTTTTTAGACGGTTTCCGTAAAAGATTGTTGTCTACCTAGGACCAAGGCAATCTACTACAGCTTAATGTCACCAAACCCCGGGCATTTTCCGATGAATCCCCCCCCCCGGGGCATCTTCACAACTCCCTTAGCAAGACGACTAAGCGAGAGGTTCCTGTACACTGAAAGGATACTGGGGTTTTTTCCTGCTAGGTCTGCATGCTTCAAGTCCTCGGGGCCCAGGAATTGAAATTTGAGTTCGGGCATGATAACAGACGTACCTCAATTCCTCCTAACCCCCCGCTACGGGTCCCCCAAATTTTTCCGATCATAATTTGGGTGTCTGGGTCGTCAACGCGGATTTAATCCTTATCACCTAAAAGCGGACCCGCATTGCAGGTTAATAAAATTTGCAGAATTTCTTCTCGCTGAAAGATCCAGCAGAACTACCCCCATTAATGAGCCATTCCCCCCTGATTAATGATAACCCCCCCTCGGGGAAAGATTCCCCCCAATTTTTATTGAGGTTGATTATTGATTTTTAAATTGTCTGCCGCGCCCCAACAGCTAAGGTCATTAGCGGGATACCTTGTTAGATAAAATATTAGAATATTTAAAATTTTAAAAAATTTTCCAAAATAAATATCTTACAAAAACAAAAAATATTTTAAAAATAAAAGCAAAATATTATGCTAAAAGTATATAATTTTTGTAAATTGTATAATTAAAATTTTATTGAAAATTAGCCTCCCTAAGAACAAAAAGACCCTCTAGCCCAAATCCTCCCCCAAAATTTTTTCAGTGTTTTGGGGGACCCAAAGTAATAGCCCTTTGGTCTGAGAATGTTGCACATCTTTTCAAAACATGTGCGACCTTTAAAATGGTTTTTTGGCACCCCTCACAAAGTGCTTGATTTTTAAAGCCACCCTGTCCATGAGTCAGTCTCGTATCCCGATTTTTTAGTCTTTTAAATACATTTCTACTTTTGGGTTTGGGGATGGATGCTGGTCCCCCCCTGCCAAGATCATCCCTATTTCTCGCAGTTTTTTTTTCTAAGGTATGCCCCCATTTTTTCCCTCCATCTATCACGAAGAAAACTCCTTATGCTGGGTTTCAGGTCTGTGGGGGAGAGGAAAATGAGCATCCCCGGGATGACGGCCTGCCTTGGCCTTCTGATCAGCTCGCTCTTTCCCCACTGATACCACATGTGCGGCACCCAACACGATTTTCTTTTTACGTGTTGACATAAATGCAAGCCACTTGAACCTCCCTCTTTACTGGTGTGATGATTTTAAAAACTTTTTATTGTTTGGAAGGCACTACATCCAATATATTACAACAAAAGGTTCTAAATCTCTATCATCTTAACTCTGCAAGGGATGGCATGTAATCTGCATAAAGATCGAGCTTCTAGAGAAACTCCGTCAGTCCTCCTTCTGCTCCTGCTGCAAAGCCCACCTTTTCAGATTTCAAACCCATCTGAATTATTGCATCTGACCCTTTGGGTACTTAAAATGTGCTGAAAAATCTCTCTCTGACTTCTGCTTCAGATCTCTCCCCTTTCCCCAATTCCGACCAAATTTTCAGCTCGACTTAAATTGCCCAAGGGGGGGTTTGGGGGGAATTCCCAAACAGCTGAACCTTATGACATTTAAAATTTAATCTCCCACAAGATTCCTCTTCTCCCCCATAGGACGGCTATCCTAAAGGGGGTTGAAAACCAATCGGGAAAGTGGGGAGACCCCGGGTCCTTTTAGTCTCATGAGAAAATCAGTTCTGTACCCCGGGTGTAATGAAAGAGGGGTTCTCCACTCTCAGCTACGGGGACCCCCAGGGGGTGAAGACCTAAACCCCCAGTACAGATTCTAGTGCTTCTTATAAACTGAGCCCAACTCCTGAAACAGGGGGAGTTGCGATAATAGTTTCACATCCATAATCACAAACTATGATAAGCGCTCGTAAAGCTGTAGAAGCGTTGGGGGTCGCACCCCGAAAAATGTGAAAAAAAACGAAAAATCTAAGTGCTTTTGTACTTCCTTTTAACTGTTTATTGAGGCACCCATGTAAGTCTTGAGTCAAATTTAAACCCCCAAGTATTCCCTCTCGGAAAATTGCAGTGGGTTTGCGCCAAATGGGGGAAGGGGAGGGGAACTTTCCTTTTTTTGTGGAAATTATAGCCATGTCTTGCTAGGAAAAATTTTAACCCATGATATGTTGCCCACTGTAAAAACTTGTTTATTGCTTTCATGTGCCCCTTGCACACCCTGTAAGCTTCCCCCTGAGCAGTCAGTGAAAAGTCTCCACAACAGATCATGAACCGCACTTGGAGCAACCTTTACATTCATTTAAAAGCAGGCAAACGGGTCAACCTTAAGACCTCCCTTGGGGGACCCCTTCCAGCTGATTTTCCAGGTTAGAGAACTGCTTCCCACCCAAAACTCAAAACTTCCTGTCAGCAAGGAAGTTTTGATGAAGGTGGGTAAGGCTCCCTTTAAACCATGTCTACAGCTTATATATCCCATGCTTCCAAGTAGTATCGTAGGCCTTTTAAGGGTAAAAGAAACTGCTATCATTGACTCGCTGTGTAAAGGGAAAATTCTGTATGCAGGTTTTTCCATCCCACAAAGTGCATCTGGGGTCGACTCATTTTTCAAGCCATATTGATATGGGGTCAACACTTTTTTCTTTTTTCTGCACCGTCAACCTGAAGTTTACCATTTTCTCCTCAGCTTGCAGTCACTGGTGAAAAAATTGGTCTGTAATTTCCTGCGTGGAACATTTTTGCCGGTTTAAACGGAAGATAATACTTCTCTCCATGTGGTGGCCTGTGCCCCCCCTTGCCATTGAATGGGTTCTAACGGAACTTCTGGGAGCTCTGGGGAAAGGGAAATATATTTGGTATGGAAATGTCACTTCCGGGGGAAAGTCTTAGGGCAGAGCTGAAAAGCAATCCCCCCTCCTTGTGAAAAAAGGCAATTATAGGGAAATTCTGCTGCAATCCTACAAAGGACGACAGGGGGGGTTGTTCCTGTTCAGCCCGAGAGTGGAATCGGCAGTGAAAGATGCTCCAGAGGTCTCTGCCAGGTTTATAGCTCATTTGCAACTCTTTTTTTATGTGATGATTATGTCATTTATTTTCAGAGCAGGTTATGACGGATTTCCAGTGCCTTTTCCCTCCCATATCCATCAAAGGGGGCCCCCCAGATTACTGAGGAACATACCCCCTCCAGCGTCCGTCTAGCCCCTTTGCCAAAACCTGGTTTTTTGCTGGGGCTTTTTTAAATTGATCAGGTTGCAAGCTGGGGCATCGTTTCAACTGCCTTAATGCAGCTTTTTTTTGCTCTGACAGCTTGTTGGCATTCATCAACCCCATGGTACGGAGGCCCGGGGTATGCCTGCTACTTTTCAGAGGATGCTTCTGCTGCAAGGTGATTCGTGATGTAAAGTGTTTAAAAGCTCTTAAAACACACTGGAAATCATTGCAGTCCTTGAAATACTGCGTTATCAAAAAAGATTCCAGTCCCCATGCTAAAGTCGCCTCTCTGCACTCCATTATTTGAATACCATTCCCCTCCCCCAAAAATTACGGAAATGGTCGCTTCCATGAAGCCCCTTCCCCATGACCTCCAAGGAAGTTCTTTGTAAATCAGGTGAGCCTTTTGAGGACTATTTTGGAGAATGTCCATTTAAATTTTGGAAATGTGGGGAGTGCCCATTGTTCAGTAAAACTGCATCTCTCTTTAGAACAAAGCTCCAAGGGCCCCTTTCCCGAGGGTTTTCTAAAGTGTCTCCCCAGAAATGTTTCCGACCATTGAAAACTCCCCAAAAGAGAAAAGGATGTGGCAAAACTCAATGGGTTTATCAAAAATTAATGTTCAGATTTTGTGGAGGAAGGTAATGGATGCAACAGTGTAAGGGTTTCACCTATTCTCACACCTTCCTGCGGTGTTGTCGCAGGTGGAGGGGGTGGAAGGGGGAAAATCTTTACGTACCATTACTGTTTTCCTCCATGAGGTCCTTGTAAGGTCCCTAATGGCTTGAATTTGGAATCCTCCAGGAAATGGGACAATTTTCCCTGGTCATAATCTCTTGTGACACACAAAATGGATTATGTAAAGCTACCGAAAGTTGCATTTTTTCCCATTTTGCATGAATTTCCCCGACAGTTCCCTTGGATTATGGTTCCCGTTCTTTATATTATTTTTTCATAAGGTTTTGGCAACCTGTGGTCAAGGTTTGCCCCCACTTTAGGGTGTCCCCTTTCCATATCCTTGGGGTACCTTTTTAAATTTTGGGTTTTTACCTTGGACTAGTTTCCCAGTTTCCCTTTGGGCAGGTTCGGATTTCTTTTTTCCCGGGCAAAGAACGGACCTGAGCCTTTGCTTCAGGGGGATTCTTCTGCAGCGGAGGCCCCCCGTGGTGTTTTGGGGCTGGTCTTTTTTCAAGGGGTTTGATATGTTTGCCTGGGCAAAAGGGGGGGGCCTGACCTTTACTTCAGGGGCATTCTGCCTAGAGCAGAGGGCCCCTTTGGATGTGGGGGGACTGACTGTCACCCTTGAGGCCCCCTTGAGCCTTGGCGTGGGTTTCCAAAAACCTTACTTTGGGAGGGGGAGTCTCCTCAAAAAACCCCTCACCCCATCCGTTTTTTTGGGGGAACAACTCACCATAGCATGTCAGAATTTGGGCTGGGGCTAAAGGAAGTGGCAGGTGTGTGTTGTTAAACATTGGGGGGCAAGGGTTGGTGGGAAAGGGGAAAGTGCTTAAACTGAAGCAAAGAACCCACCTGGCTGTGCAACGCACATGGGCAGCGCTTTGCCTCTGGAAAACTACTTTCTCCCCTTTTCCTTTTACCAATACTTCCTTTTCAAATTTTTACCTTTTTACATTCTTTTAAAAAAGCTTCATGAGCTTCTTTCGTGGTAACAGCATATTGGACCTGGGTAGGTTGTCACTCCTTGTGACCTGCTGTACCACACTTTTCACTACTCTTGATTGCCCTTTTCTTTAAATGGCAAAAAGTTTTGGGTCCCTCCCAAACCCGCAGTGGAAGCACCCCATGGGGGTTTGGGGCCATATGGGTTTACCCTTTAGGTGGTACCATGCTAATTAACCGATTCTGGAAGGGCTAACGTTTTTAAAAGTTACAAAAAAACTGGTGTCGACTGTTCCAAAACCCCAACTTTCTTCTTAAAAAGTTTTACTGCCACTACAAATTAAAATTTTTTAGTTCCTCTAACAGTTTCTCCTCAGAATACCCCATAGGTCTCGGGAAAAAACATTTCCCCCACTTTTAGTGTTTTGTGAGGAGAACATGAAAATTGACCTAGGGAAAGTGGGAATGCAAGCGCAGTCCCTCTTGTCTGGTGAAAAACCCATATCAGGCTACCCTCTCGCTGTGAGGGATGCGAGGTCACTTGACATACTTCAAAAAATTTTTTGATGTACTTCAAAAAAATCAAATTCATGATTAACACCATCAAAGGTCTTTCCCACTAGGTTTACTAATGAATGTTTTTTATTTTACCACTAAGATTTCCCTTTGTGGGGCTGAGGGGGACTTTTCCCCCTTTTTACCGGTTTGGGACCCGGGAACCACTACGATTCCCCTTCTTCCCTTTTGAAAAGGAAAGGTTTCCAAAGTGACAACATGTGATGTTCCGAGGGAATGGTTGGAGGATTGCATAGGTTCCAGGGAGAGAACTAGTTTTTGAAATTTGTAGTTCTCAACAAATTTGGAATTCTTTATTTCCTCACCCCCCCCCCCCACCATGGATCCAAAAAAGGGGGAACATAGTTGGGGGTCAGAATCTCCCCAAAAGCCACAGGGGTAAAAGAGGAAAAATACCACCACTATTACAGTACTGATTTCAGTCGCGGGGCCTATGCCTACCGCTTAAAAGTGCCCGCTTGACCCCAGCCATATTTACCGCCATTAACTTAACTGGGCCTTGGCAAGCCACCGTCTAACCAGAAAAAAGGACCAAAGAAGTGTTTGCTATCTGCAGGGTGCAGCGTGCAGCCTCTTTAAACCCCCAGACTCCTGTCTCCTGATAGTACGGGATGCCACGCACGTGGAGAGTTTTTTCCCCGGTCCAAGTGGAATGACCAGGATGGGTTCCCATCCCCCCTTAGGGCCCCTTTGGTGTCCGGAACCTTTTGTCTCATCCCTCACTGGTACCCCCCCGTAGGGTACCCTCTGGCCGCTCACCGATCATTGGGACCTCAAGCCCCCCCCCGCGCAAGGCGGCATCCCCTTTGGGAGGCGCATATGAGGGGGATGCATTTGACCTCTTCTGGCTGCTGTACTTTGGGTTTCATCGCGATGAATTTTGAATCTTTCCGGGGTAAACCTGAGCCCCTCAGCCTAGTACCACCCCAGTAAACCTTCCCCATCAAAACATTGCCAACAAACTGCCCCCAGTCATCTTGAGGACGTCAAATTCCCAGCCCCAAAAGCTATTCTTCGTTACAACACCTTTCCCTGGCAAAAGCAGATTTGGGGCGTGGGGCCCGGGGTTACCCATAAGATCGTGACTCGGGGGGAGGACCCATGTTCATTGGGAGTTATTCGCCAAGAGTGTGACAAAATGCTGGCGCAGGGGTTTTTTAGAACACTCAACCCGCCCCTGGCTCAGCCCTGTATGCTTTTGCGCAAAAAAGGACGGCTCCCTTAGATTTTTGTTTGGACTATAGGGGGGGAATCTGTTACAGTGGTATACCCACCCATCCCACACATCACAGTTTCTTTACGAATTTGGAGACCTAGAATTTTTACCTGTTTTGACTCAAGAAGTGCCTCCAGAGCATGGGTGCAGGAAGTGACGCCCAAAAATAGCTTATTCAGATGGCAGGAGGGTTCTGCGTTTGTCTGCCTACCTTTTTGGGCTAGCACCCGCCTTACCTTTTTTTAAAAGGCGATCCATAGTACTTAGAAGTGTCCTTGGGAAACATACACTTGCCTATCTGAAGATGTGATCATACATGCGACATTTGTGAACCCTTTCTCATCTAAGGAACTCTCAGCTCCTTTCAAAGCAGGATTCAAAGAATGTAAGAAGTGGATTTCGTGAAAACCGCAAAAGTTCCTTGGGGTTCTGTATTGACGAAAAATGGAAATCCGATCCTGAAAAACCCCGCATCCTAGTGAAATGCCTCCCCTAAGACGAAAGGGGAGAAAGAGGGTTCCTCGGTGCCGAAGGATTTTTAGATTCCGTGCCTCATTTTGCCTATTGTTTCTCCCCTAACTGACTCACCAAAAAAAATCCAACTGGGGAAGAGCAACGGAACTTCGACCCAATTAAGGAGATTCTGACTCGCGATCCTGTATTGAAAAGCCAATATCTACTAAATTTGAGATTCTTAAAGCTACAAGGAGGCCCTGGGAGCATGCCTGAGCAGCAATCTCCGGGGGCGTCTTTTTCAGTCTCCTACTCTCACGAAGGTTAAAGAGAGTAGATACCCTGCCCTTGACAGGAACCATACAGGCGTCGGGGGCGTAGATTTTTTGATCCTATTATTGGCAGGGGCCCCTTTTCTATAACCATCGTCCCCTTACCTTCGTGTTCCCCGCCCGACTAAAACCTAGAATGGCCGATATGCTCATAGCTAAATTACTACAATTTTAACTGGGCTACAAAAAAGGACCCAAATCTGTTCATGACGCTTTTTGCTGTATTGCGCCATTTCGACTAGCACGTCCAAAAATGTTCAGCAGATCTTACAACCCAAGGGATCCTGCACTGGGAGAGAAGAGCAAGAAGGATGAAATTGGAGAATTTCATTTTACTCCGGATAAAGGTATTACCAAAGGGGTTATTGATGGTTTGAGCTAAAGATTGCTGCCTCTGTCCGTCATCTCTAAAAAAAGGTTATTCCCAGGGGGTGTTTCCCCCTCGATCTCTGGGCAACTTTTTTAAAGCTTGCACACTGGGGCTCCCCTGCTTCACCCGGTATTTTAAGACCTATACATATGTTTTATTTTCCCAATATTTACTGAAGTTGTTCATATGTCCAAGCTTGTTAGGTATGCCAAAAACGCGCGGGAACTGGGGGAAAAGCACAACACACGTCCTGGTGTTTTCCTTCCCCTTAGAGAATTTCTGATCTTCTGCCCTCCCTGACTCGGATCGGGGTATCGCTAGTGCGACATCGTTGTCATAAACCGATATCTGAAATTCTTTCCCCTTTAGCTCACGGATCAAAAACCGGTAACGAACACCCCCAAAGACTCGATCCGACTTTTGGGCAGAATTTACCCCAAACCTCTTTCCAAGTCTGTCTATGCTTTCTATCCGGCTTGGATTCACTATTCATATATCCCCAGTTGAATGGAATGAAACAAAAAGAATCGGGGGGGGGTAAAGGTGCTTTATAACTCTCCATAGAACACAAACTGAATCCTGGCCCTCTTTTCCCACCACAGGGAGGGGCCCCGCTATTATAAAGCCATCCCCGCAGCCCGGGGAAACAAACCCTTTTACCTCCTAACTGACCGCCATGGCCACTTCCTGTTTTGGGATTACAATAACACGTGTTCGCCGTAGAGGCAAAGCGCCGCAAGAGAAAAAATTGGGGGTGCACATACGAGGGTAAGGTAGCCCAACAAGTTCACGCTGGAATAGGGACGCTTGTTTATGATAAGCCCTGGGATCTGGACGTGGGCCCGGCGCGAAAAGGGATGCCCCCACCCTGTTACCCCAAATTAACCCGTAACTTTTCTCTGTTGTTCCTGGGGCCGATTCCCCACTCTATAAGGCCCATCAAAAAGATGAAAAATGTACTACCCACCTAGTGAGCTGGAGTTTTTTCCGATCTCCTTCAGAGAGACCCTCGGTGATGCCCTGACGTGCAGCTGTTATCACTCTCTTGGATACGGCCCTCCTCGGGGCAGTCCTTCCCCATGAACCATAGCAGAGCCCTTGGACCAAGTCCACTGCTATATGTATTGGTGTCTGAGTATATTCACTGTCGCGTGGGGATTGGGGTTCCCGTTTCCCCCGTGGGGATCATTTTTCGGCGTTGGTTCCCGATTCCTGTGGGGAGTCAGTTTCGGCGTTGGTTCCCGATTCCCCGTGGGGAGTCAGTTTGCGGCGTTGGTTCCCGATTCCCGTGGGGAGTCGGTTTCGGCGTCGATCCCGGTCATGTGAACTTTCCAGCATTATTTTACTTTATGGAACTCCTTCTTTTCTCAAAGAACCATTCTTTGCGGGTCTTTTTGTTTCTTGTAATTTTAACTTACATTTTATCACTGTCCATTCCTACTTTGTTCTCACTTGTGTTTTTTTTGCCACTTTTGGTTTATTCAGTGCACCATTTTATCTTCTTATTTTAGTATTACATTGCTTATTTTTTTTTTTTGTCTCATGTTTTTTATGTTTTTTTAACCCCCAATTTTTTTGATTGATTTTTTTAAAATTATCTGCAGCATCAACACTAAGGTGAAAACCTTGTTAAATAAAAAGTTTAAAAGTTTAAAACTAAAAAATTATCAGTAAAAACTTAAAAAAAAAAAAATAATTAAAATCAAACATAAATTTTATGCTCTAAATCATAAAATTATTGCATAAACATTATCATAATTAAAAATTTATTAAAATATTAGTCCCCTAAGGGCATAATAAACCTCTATGTCACAATCCTCCCAATAATTTTTTTAGTGTATTGGGGGAGCAATACTAATTTTTTTTTTAGAATGTTTGCACATCTTTCCCCAAATGTGCAATCGTTAATGGCCTTGCATCCCTCACAAAGTGCTTACTTTTAGCCTCATCGGCCCATGAGTCTCTGTGTGCCATTCTTAGTCTTTTAATGCAACTTCCCCTTTTTTTTTGGGGGGATGAACTGCCAAGGTTATCTCTAAACTCTCGCATTTGTTTTTTAGAGGGTTTCCTCCATTGTTAATTCCATTTATCGCGAAGAAAAAACTCATGATCTGGGTTTTTTAGGTCGTGTTGGGAGAGGGAAAACGGCTCACAAGGGGAGCGGCACTGCCTTTGGGCCCTTTTGATGAGCTACTCATTCCCACTTACCACAGCGCTGGCACCCCAACACAGAGTTCTCTTTTTACTTGAAACCTCCCTCATTATTGATGTGTGAGTTTTAAGCTCTTTATTGCTTTTTCAGCCACTATGAGAAAAATTTCCAAAAAAGTTATAAAAACACAAACCTTAAAATGGGTTTTCCAAAATTTTCCCCCCCGATTTTCCCCCTTTTTTTGTCATCTTTTTAAAAACCCCCCCGCCCCCCCCCCGCCCAAAAGGATTTGGGGAAAA
>NW_023640013.1:0-11657 GCF_015228065.2 Penaeus monodon
TATAAGCCTGCAATTTCAACGTGCGTAGTGTAGTTATGCATTTACTTTAACAAAAAATATAAGCCTGTTATTTTATCTTACTTGTGTTATCACCTGTTAGGTACGCGTGTTTGTGTTCTTTGAAAGTCATATTAAAGGCATGTTGGGTACAACAGAGTTTCATGATCCTTTTCACTGAATTGTATTTTATAGATGAAGATACCTTTGGGATGTAAGAACGACTAGTATAACATGTTAAAAGAAGAGAGGAGTTCGCAAGTTTATCAATCTGTTCCCGCGAAGTTAAGAAATTTCTGTTGAGATTTCTTATTAGAGTTCCATCTTTGTTATATTATGCATTTGTAAACATTTGTAAAGATATTGATTATGGTCTTTGCAAGTATTTTTTTATATATGCATATGGAGTGAGAAATGGATATGTGTCAATGCTATATTTTTGTCTTATATTTACGTAATGCGAACATTGTCATCTTAGTAAGGGTTTAAAATGGATTTCCTTTTCTTGGTTTGGTTACACCTCAAGACGAGAGTGCACCACCACCGTCATTACTCTGAAATAAGAAGAAATGATCATATTATCATCCTCGTTTATTGAATTCGGGGCGATGTGATTTGTATTGTGTCTGTTTGTTTGTACTAAAGGCATATATGAAGACCTTGTTACGGTTATTGATTATGACAGTTTTCATCATTAGGAGGGTGGTCACTCGTCTGTAACAGGTGTCAATTCTCGATCCGGGTACAAGTTTCAAACACGATGAATATTGCGGGGCGGTGTGGAGGGAGGAGGGATGATGAGGGAGGTGGGTCATCAGTTGACACCTGGCATTGGGTTGGATTATGATTGCATCATTCATTAGGAGGGTGATCACTCGCACTTCAGTGCAGGGCTGTATTATCTCCTAGTAGTGACTTGTGATTTGTTTGTTTGCTTCTTTTTCTTACTATTATTGCTTTGGGTATGGAGGAATGTGGGGCAGGGGCGGTAGGAAGGGAAGGAGGGTTGGTTTGGAGAGGAGGAGGGGAGGGTGAGAGGAACCCTTTAGGTGTGTGTATTAGACATCTTTAGAGGGACATTTATGGATTATGATTAATTAGGAGGGATGATCATTCGTCTGTAACAGGGTCAATTCTCGATCCAGGTACAAGTTTAAACAGTGAATATTGCGGGTGGGGGTGGAGGGTATGGAAGAGGGGGTGGTGGTGGGTCAACTGGACACCTGGCATTGGGTTGGATTATGATTATCTCATTCATTAGGAGGGGTGGTCACTCGTCTGTACCAGGGTCAATTCTCGATCCAGGTACAAGTTCAAACACGATGAATATTTTGGGGTGGGGGCGGGGTATGGAGGGGAGGAGGGTATGGAAGAGGGTGGTGGTGGTGGGGATGGGGTAGAGGGGTGGGGGGAGGGATCATCTTTGGTACTGGCATATGGTTTTGAGAGAAGGGGAGGGGAGTCCTCCAGGTGTGTGCTTATGATTTTGGTTACGGTCATTGGTAATGATTCTGGTTACGGTCATTGATTGCGTTAATCACTTTCCGCGGTCATTAACCTGTTGTGATGCGTAAGGTGAGGCGTTTCTGTCCAGTCGCCTGTATTGGAGAGAGGGGAGGGACAGATATCATTAGAGTCGGTAATGATTTCCAGTTCCGATCATTGATTATGATAATCACTTTAATTATGCCTACTTTCTGCTATGATGCGCCATGAACGACCGTAAGGTAGTCTGGTGTGCATGCTAAACATCATTAACTATGATTAATGATTCTGGTTACAATCATTAATTACGGTTATGGTCATTGGTTACGTAAATCGATTGCGGTTTCCGGTTCTCATTAACCTACTTCCTGTTTACACCCTCATGTCGTAGTGAGGGAGTATTCTGTCCCTTATGCAACTACTTTAAGTTATTATATATATATTATATACATTATGTATTATAAATATATAATATATATATATATATTATAATTATTATATATAGGGTATATAATATATATACACACATAATATTACACATTTTACCACACACCACACACACACACACAGACCACCACACACACACGTTACACACCACACCACACAAACGCACACAACCATATATATATATAATATATAATTTTATATATATATATATTATATATATATATATTGTATATTATTAAATTTTTATATACATAATAACAAAATACACCACACAGACACCACACGCACACACACACACACACACAACACACACACCACACACCACTACAACCACACACACACACACCACACACAATGTATATATATAATATATATTTTATTTTTATTATTATATATAATATATAATATATATATATTAACACACACCACACAACACAACCCCTTGTTATATATATATATAATTATATATTAAATTTAATATTATATATATATATATTATACTATATATATACTTATATACATATAATTTCATATATAAAATTTTTTATATATATATATATATATAATATATATAATATATATAAAATTTTATTAAAAATATAATAAATAGAAAACGTTACATATATTTTCACATATATATTATAATATTTTATTATATTATATATATATAATAATATATTTTAAAAATATATATATATATATTATATATATTTTTTGTTTTGGGGTGGGTGTGTTAACACACAAAAAAACACACCCCACACACAACAGAAACTTTTAAAATTATATATATATATAATATATTATATATATATAATATATATATATATATATTATAAATACATACATATATATACATATATATAATATTATAATATTTTATATATATATATATTTTAAAATTTTAAAATATATAGAGGGGAGAGAGAGAGGAGAGAGAGAGGAGGAGAAGAGAGAGATGTAGATAGATAAAAGAATAATTTTATATATTTTAATATACTAATAAATATATATAATATATAAAATAATATATATATATTGGTGTGTGTGTGTGTGTCTGTGTGGTGTGTTGTGTGTTGTGTCATTATATATATATATTATATATTTTATATATATTATTAATAATATAAAATATATAATATATTTATATATAATATGTTAATAATATATAATATATATATTATTATATTATATATATATATATTTATATATATATATATATATATGTAATATATATAATTTATTGTAATTATTGTATTATATATTATGTATATTAATATATATAAAATAAAAATTTTTATATAATTAATATTTATATTACTTAGTTTTATATATATCTATTAAAATTTTATTATATATTTATATAATATAATTATATATATATATATAATAATTTAACATATATTAAAATATTATACTATATATACATATTAACACATACGACACCACCAAAAACACACACACACACACACACCACACCCACACACACCACACAAAAATACACCACACATATATATTAATTATTTTATAAAATAAAATAAAATTATTATATTAAAAAATTATAAAATTTTATATTATATTAATATATATATAACATAATTTGATAAAAATATGTATATATATATATATAATATATATATTAATATAATTTATTATATATATAATATATAATACAACACACCACACACTCAACACACATAATATATTATATATATATATATTATAATATATAATATTATTATATATATATATATTATATATATATATTTTTAATATATTCATTATTACACATTAACATAACCCCACACACATATTATATATATATATATATATATATATATATAATATAATTATATATATATATATATATAATCCACTTATATAATTTTTCTTTTTTCTTTTAACGGTAGGTTCAGTCGACCCGCCGTGGTCAAAACATGATACTTAATTGTATTTTTTTTTTTTTTTATGTTGTGTGCTTTTGGGAGGAGTAGTGTAGTGTCACCAGTTCCTTTCCCGGAAGTGCCAGTTTTAAACCTTTTTAGGAAATCATTCCCTTTTTTATCCGGGCTTGGGGACCAGCACTGATTGGGGCGGGCTTGGCCAGCTAGTGGTAGGTAGCAATCGAGGTGAAGTTTTTTCCCCAAAGGGAAAAACGCGCCCCGGGCTCCCCCCAAACTCAGATTCCCGTCGGACAGTGTTAGTTCAGCTTTAACTATTGGGCACCGCGGCCCTGACGATCAGGGTTTCCCATGATTTTTTTGGGAAATTTCAAGCGGGGGGCCCGCCATCCCCCCTCCCCCCGGGTTTTTTTTTTTTTTTTTTTTCTTCTTTTTTTTTTTTTTTATTGTGTGGGTGTAGGGCATGATTCAATGTCTGCGCATCAAAAACACTCGAAATAAAAAATAATATTTGCCCAAAAGAGTCGGGGAGGGGTTTTCTTCCGGGGGCCCTTTTTGGAGAGGGTCTGTTCGCCCCAACCCCATCCTCCTCGGCCATACGGGGGCTTTCGTCCGCACATAGGGGGCACCGAAAGTAGTCTGTTCGCCCGGCAATTTTGGGGCCCCCTTTGGAAGTGGGTTAACATCGGCACATACTGGATCCCTCGGGGGTGGCCGGTTCGTAAAGGCACTACGAGTCAAGGCACATAATACGGGTCCTTCGGAGGTGGGCAAATCAGGTGAATTCCTTGCCCAAGGAACAACGCGCCGCCCGGGTGACTCAAACCC
The DNA here is from genome assembly GCF_015228065.2 of Penaeus monodon. Taxonomy (NCBI): domain Eukaryota; kingdom Metazoa; phylum Arthropoda; class Malacostraca; order Decapoda; family Penaeidae; genus Penaeus; species Penaeus monodon. Next base: position 4,656 of record NW_023640013.1, read on the forward strand.
CCCTCGAACAAAATTGCGTCGTGCATTCTGGAATCCGACGCTCTAACCTCGGCCACCGCGCCCACAATATAAAATTTAATATATATATAATTATAACAGTAATTTATTAAAATTATATATATATATATATTATATATAAAACAATTTTATATAATATATTATATTATAAAATTATATATATAATAAATATATAGAAATTAATACAATAATATATATATAAATTTTCTATAATATATTTAATATATATATATATATATATATTTATATATATATATATATATTTTTTAATATATATAATTACACACAATAAACATATTTATTATATATATATTATAATATATATAAATATATATAAAATATTATATTTAAATTTTAAAATATATAAAATATTAAAAATATAAATGATATTATAAAAATTATAAAATATAATATACATACTACAAAATATAAAAATTTTTATATATATAGTAAATATATATATATATATTTTAACTATAAAAATTATATATATATATATATTTATAAAATATAATATAATATTTAAAAATATAAATCAATATTTCTATACCACCCCCAATCACCATTATATACAAAATGATAATATAATATATATATATATATATATTTTATATATAATAATATATATATATATTTAAATATAATATTATATATATTATATATATATAAATATACTATATATCATATATCATCACATCTCAAGGGGGCTCCCCGGGGGGGCGCATGGCCGCATCCACCCTTCGCTTCCAGCCACGAGGATCCCTCGAGGGATCCCAGGCAGCCCGGCCCCATCTCTTTCCTCAGAAGGTCTCGTGGGCTGCCCAACCATGTCTCCTGGGGACCCCCACAGTCTCCTCCACCCGGGGTTGTCTCGCAGAGAGACAACGGTGGGCAGGGTCGTCCATAGGAGGCGAGCAGGTGGCCATATAGCCTATTTGGGCGACCCCGGATTATGCAAGTCGGCCCCATGCCACCCCGGTTTAAAAACCCCGGGTTTGGGACAGGGGCCTCCCAAACTGTACCCCTGACCGGCGGGGGGACTTGAAAAAAAAAGGCTCAAGCGAACCCCAAAGCCGGATAGCGCCCGGGTTTTCGTTCCTAGAGCAAAACGGAAGTTAAAGGCCTTAAAGACCCCAAATTTGGTCCTTCTGCATAGGTACCGGGACATCTCCAAACCTCTTGTTGATCGAGTTCGGGGTCCTTTGCCAGACCATCCGCACTGACTTCCCGTCTGAAAACCCCAGATTGGGACTCCCCTACAAGGTATGAAAAATTTTCTTGACTTCAACTCCCCCCGCCGCAAGCATGGATCGTGCCGGGCCCAAACGGTCCCCCAAAATCCATCGGCGGGAAAGGGACCCCCCAGGGGCCCCCGGCCCACAAACCACAAGACCCCCACAAGTGACTCAAGGACCAGTAGGAGGAAACTCGCGGCAAAAGTCGGGTCCGAGCCTTTAATATTGCCTTTTTTGCTCCGCACTGACTTGGCTAGTAGCTCTGCCCATTACCCAGTCCATCAAGTGTTAAAAAGTGTGGGTGCAAGGACACACCTTCCCCAACCCCTAATTAACGGGAAGAAGTTGACTACCCCCAACACACTTTACAGTTTCAGTACCCAGTATAGAGGCTTGCTATCAGGCCAATATCTTTCAATTCCCCGACCCTCGGGGATTCCCATAGCGATTCCCGATGCCCGGTAAAAACCCTTCTTGGGTCAGTAGGCTGCAAGAACCCCGACCAAATCACGACGGCTTTCCAAAATTTACTCGAAGCCAGTAACGGTCTATTGTGGACTTGCCAGGAGAAAACCCAGACTCCCTCGTGTCTCTTTTCGCTCAGTGGGGGGGGTTGCGGATCCGTTTAGAAGAATGTGACGAGAACCTTTCCTTTATCTGACAGTGTAATGCACGGTAGTTGCTACGTCCCCCGTACCTTTCCCCTTCCGAGAGGGTGACCACGCCCTCAGCAGGTCAGGGGGAATGGTACCGACCCCAAAATGGCAGGCGGACGTATGCAGGCCCTGGCCATAGGTTCACCCCCACCCTTTAGCTTTTCAGCGGGGATATCCTTGCCTGAGTTTTCCCACTCTTCAGTTGGGAAATCCCACCAAAACCTCTTTTGGGGTAGGGGGTTCCCTCGCTGATGGGTGGGTCCGGCAAGGCACTGAACATCGCTTGCACCAACAAAGGGTTTGGGAGGATCCCCCTGTACAACTGTTCAAAATACTCAGCCAACTTTCCCAAACCCCCAAAATGATTGGATATCCGTCCATCCGCCTGGGGCTGCAGTTCTGGGGGAGGGCTTGGGGTTTCAGTTTTCTCAGGGTTGGTAGGCAGGGCAAAGGGTCATTTCCCAAAAAAGGCCCTTCGACCTCCTCACAGTTTCCTGATGAATTTTTCCTTTTGTCCCTTCTCACAGTGTCCGAGCCCACGCGCTGGAACGCCAAGATTTGATTCCGATTCACCGAGCCTTGCGACACGCTTAGGGCCCTCTAGTCCCCGGGAGATGGTTTTCTGCCTTTCCTTGGGCGTACCCCAAATGGACTCCTGAGCTGCTTCGGTGTTAGCGTTTGAAGGCTCCCACAGAGAAACTGGACCCGTCGGTTTGCGGGTTTCTGAGACGGTCAGAGATGCCGTGGCGAACCCAGGGGCACACCCCTCCTCCCTTATTTGCCAATGAAACCCCTTAGGGTGGCCACTGGAGGGAGGGGATTTTGAAGGGGACCCGCAGGGACCAAAAGCACCCTATGGCGGTGCCAACAAAAACTCAGCACTCCGGTAAACCCGCAGTTCTGCATTTGGAGCGCTGGTACCAGGAGCCAAGATCCCTTTTTCGGGGCCCCTAGCAAATCCGGAGAAGGGGTTTTCTCGCTGGGGGGGATCAGCCCCCGACCAGGGGGCCGACAGCATCTCGTACCCTCGGTCACACCCGGATACCGCATTGAAGTCCCCAGAAAAATTCGAATTCTCGCCGGGGGGCAATCGTCTGCCAAGATGCGAGTTTGGCGTAGAACGCCTCTTTCACATCGGTTTTATTACATGGGTAGGAGCGTATACGCAATAAGAGCAGAAGCCAAAGATGCTTCATCTCAATGCATGATACGCTCATCAACCGGGGTCACCTCGACTACCGCAGGCTGGGTCACTGGGGGATGGCTATGGCTACAACCCCCGGGGGTGGTGCCATCGGCCGCGGCCCGACCAAGTAGGGTAACCCCCACACTGATCGTGCCCCTACCAGGGCTTCTCACCCCTGAGGGCAGCCACCTCATCCCCGTCCTTCAATTCCCCCGATAGCAGAGGTACATAAATTATAATATTTTACCTTGCTATCGGGAATTGGCGACTGGGAGTTGAGGGCTGCCCTCTCAGAGGTGAGAAGACCTGGGAGCGGCAATCAGTGTGGGTGGTTACACCCACTACGTCGGGGCCCCAGCGATGGTCCCCCTCCAGGGGGTGCCCTACCATCTCCAGCGATTCACCTGCGTAGTGAGGTGACACCCGGGTTTAGACGTATAGGGATTGAGATGAAGCATGCTTTTGGCTTCATGTTTTCTTATTCTGTATACGCTCCTACCGTGACATAAAAGATGTGAAAAGGCTTCTACGCCAAACCGCACTGTGGCAGACATTGCCCCCCGGGGAGACTTCGCATTTTTTGGGGGGCCCTTTAAACGGTATCCCGGGTGTGACCGAGCTGGCTACGAGATTCTGTCGCCCCCCTGGCTCGGGAGTGATCCCAGCACGAGAATAAACCCCCTTCTCCCGGGACTTTGCTAGGTCCCAGAAAATGAGGGTCCGGCTCCCGGTACCGCGCTCCAACTCGCATCGAACTGCAGGGTTTACCGGAGTGCTGATTCTTGGCACCCCCATAGGCTGCTTGTGGCTACCCTCGGGGCCACTTCAAAACTCCCCGCCCCCCAGTGGCCACCCCAAGGTGTTTTCCCTTTGGGCAGCTAAGGGGGGGGGTGTGCCCGTGGGTTCGCCACGGCAGTCTCTGACCGATTCTCAGAAACCCGCAACCTGACGGATCAGTTGCTCGTGGGAGCCCCTTTAAGCGCGTAAACTCGAAGCGCTCAGGATCCTTGGCGTACGCCCAAGGGCAAAGGCAGATACCATCTCCCTGGAGACTTAGAGCCACTGAAGGTGTCCAAAGGCTGGCTGAATCGAATCAAATTTGCGTCGTTCCATGCTGAGGGGGCGGACCGCGAGAAGGGACAAGGGGAAAAGTTCATCAGAATCTTGCTGAGAGGTCGAAAGGCCTTTTTTGTAAATGACCTTCGCCCTGCCCACCCAAACCCTGAGAAAAATAAACCTAAGCCCTCCCCACAGATGTGCAGTCCCCTCGGCGGATGGGCGGATACTCGATCATGTTGGGTTGGGGAAAGTTGGGGTGAGTATTTTGAACAGTTTTTACCAGGTGGGCCCCCCAACGTTTTGCTTGGGTGCAAGCGTGTCTCATGCCTGTGCCGGGCCCACCCTCAGCGAGGAAACCCCCTACCCTAACGAGGGTTTGGCTGGCGATTTCCAAAATGAAGAGGGGAAAGTGCAGGCATATGGATTCCCTGTGAAATGCTAAAGGCTGGGGGGGAAAACCCATGGCCAGGCCGCATACGTCCTGCCTGCCATTTTAGTCTGGGACCCTTCCCCCCCGCCGCTGAGGGGCGTTCATCCCTCTGGAAGGGAAGGTGATCGATGGGGCTGTAGCAAATACCGTGGCATTTCACTGCTCAGATACCCGGGAAGGTTCTCGCTCACATTCTTCTAAAAGGATCCGCAACCCCCCACGGGGAACAAGACACGAGCAGTCTGGATTTACTCCTGGGAATCCACAATAGACCGATACTAGCGCTTCGGTATTGTGAACCCGTCGTAGTTTTGGTCGGGGTTGCTTGAGCCTACTCGACCCCAAGAAGGGTTTTTACCGGGGCACGGGGAACGCTATGGGGAAACCCGAGGGGTCAGGGGGAAATTTCCCCACAGATTATTGGCCCGATAGCAAACCCCTATACTGGGGCGAAAGTGCTGTAAAGTGTGTTGGGGGTATGTCGAACTTCTTTTCCCGTTAATTTTAGGGGGGGGCAAGCTGTGTCCTTGCCCCCACTTTTCAAAACTTGTATGGACTGATAAGGCAAGCTATAGCCAAAGTCAGTGCGGAGCAAAACCCAGGCAATATTTAAAGGGCTCGCCTTGACTTTGCCCACGGTTGCCATCCTACTAGTCCTTGGGTCCTTGTGCGGCTCTTGATGATTTTGCAATGAGGGGAAGCCCCTAGGGTTGAGGTCTCCCGGACCAAAACCAAGATTCGGACTTTGGGGGCCTGTTAGGGGAACCGTTCAGCGATCCATCTTGCGGCGAGGACGTTGAAGTCACAGAAAATTTACATACCTTGTAGCGTGTCCATATCTCTGGGTTGTCAACCGGGAAGTCAGTAGACGGATTGGTCTGGCAAAAGACCATGAACTCGATCACAAGAGCGTTTGGGATGTCGTACCTATGCAGAAGGGCCAACGCGTGTCTTCAAGGGCCTTGATACTTTCCCGTTTTGCCTATGGAAGCGAAACCTGGACGCTACCAGTGCCCTTTGGGGGTCTCGCCTTATGCCTTTTTTAACAAGTCCCCTTTGCCATCATGGGGGACAGTTGGCAGACCCGTGTCCAACGGCGGTTTTCACCGTGAGACTGGCATGGGGCCCGTTTCTTCATAATCCGGGATCGCCAATCGGGTATATGGCCACCTACTCGCCCCCTATGGACGACCCTGCCCACCAGGTTGCCTCTCGGAGACAACCTGGGTGGAGGGGAAATTGGGGCGTCCTAGGGGATCATGGGTTGGGCAGCTCGACGGACCTGTCTGGAAATAGAATGGGCCGGTGCCTGCTGGGACTCGCCCCCGGGGATCCTCGTGGCTGGGAACGAAGGGGATCGGCCCTGCGCCCCCCCGGCGTTGCCCCTTGATGATATGATATATAGTATATATAGATATATTAAATATATATATAATATATATATAAAATTTTATATAAATATATGTATTATATATATGTGTTGAATATATACATATTTTTATATATATATTTATATATATATATATATATATTTTTAATATATTATATATATATATAATATTTTATTATATATATTTTATATATTTATGTATATTATGCATATAATGTTTATTGTGTGTATGTGTGTGGTGTAGGAAATATGTGTATTTATATTTTTAAAAATTATATATAAAATAAAATATATTATAATATTAAAAATATTATATATATATATAGTTTATATATATAATATATATTATAAATTAATATATAATATAGTTTGTATGTATTAATATATATATATATTATTATATATGTAATATATGTGTGGTTTATAATATTATATATAATATATATATATAATATTATATATATATTTATTTTAAAATAATTTATATATATATTAAAATATATATAATATATTATATATATATATATAAAGTATATATATTCATTTATTTTTAAATATATAATATATATAATATATAATTTTATTTTAAAATTGGTTATATATAATATATATATAATAAATAATTTATTATTTTCATGATATTATTATAATATATGATATATATAATGGGGCAGCGGGGGCCGAATGGGGAGGGGGTGGATTCCAGACTGTCACGACCCCCAAATTTGGGTTTGAGGGTTCGATCACCCGGACGGCGCGTTGTTCCTTTGGGGAGGGACTTTCCCCCGATTGCCTACCTCCGAAGGGGCCAGTAGATTCCTTGACTCGTATGTGCCTTTAGAAAGGGCCCCCTCCGAAGGGTCCAGTATTGCCGTAGTTTAGACCCTTTCCCAAAGGGCCCCCCTATGTGCGACGAACAGATACTTAAAGGGGATGTCCCCCCCCAAGGTATTTGGGCCGGACCCCGGGAAACCCCCGACCCAAAAAATTTTTTTGCTTTTTAGGAAGGAAAAAAAAAAAAAAAAGGG
>NW_023640014.1:0-5000 GCF_015228065.2 Penaeus monodon
ATAATAATAATAATAAATAATAATATAATAATAATATATAATAATATAATAATAAAAATAATAATAATAAAAAATAATAAAATAATAATAATCATTAATAATTTTGATAATATAATAATAATAATAATATAGCAATAATAACGATAATAATAATGATAATATCAAAAATTATAATATTAGTTCATGATACTACTACTACTATTACTGCTACTACTATTACTTCTACTAATGATAAAATAATAATAATAATAATAATGATAATAATAATAATAATAATAATAATGATAATAATAATAATGATAATATTAATTATAATGATGATAATTTCAATAATGATTAGAGTAAGGATAATAAATTAAACTAATGATATTGATAATACTGATAATGATAATAATAATAACAATAATAATAATAATAATAGTAATAATAATAATAATAATAATAATAATAATAATAATAAAAATAAAAAAAATTTAAAAATAATAATAATAATAATGCAATAATAATAATATATTGATAATATAATTATAATGATGATAATGTTAATGATAATAATAAATAAAAATAGGGTAATGATAATAATGTAATCATAAGATAAGGATAATGATAAATGGTAATGAAAATATAATAATAGCAGTAGAGTAAGTAAGAAATGATAATAATGATAATAGTATTAAAATAAAAATAATAATAATAATAATAATAATAATAATAATAATAATATAAAATAATAATAATAATAATAAATAACAACAACAACAACAACAACACCACAACAACACAACAACAACAACACAACAACAACAACAAAACAACAACAAAAAAAATAATTTTAATAATAATAATAAATAACAATAATAACAGTTTTTAATCTAGGAATCATTTTTTAAAGTTAGCAATTAGGTATAGAGAGAACATTTCTGTATAAATACTTTTAAGGGAATTTGTAGATTTTCACTGCATTTTTTCTTTATCATAATCTGGTAGAAATTACATATATCTCAAACCATAAAAGAAACATTGAACGATAGGCTTGTATTACTCCACTGTTTTTTTTTTTAAACAGGGAAAAAATGACTAGAAATTAAAGTTCTCATTTTTAATATTTCAAACCACTGCTAGAATAAACTTTCAGCAGTAGTTTCTGTAAAAAATGGATCACACCAGTCTTCATTTCCTTCTCGAATTATCCATGCGGAAGTTTCATGTTGACAATAAGCTAGTATGATAGTTCTCAAAACCTTTACCCTTAAATAAACTGGATTCAATTTCATTGACTTCTAAATTTAAAAAAAAAAAAATCAATAGCTTCCTCTCGAATTACCTTTCACTTTAAAGTTGGGGAATCGAAGAAAAACAAACAAACAGTAACAAGAAATTAATTCCAATGAATTTTCAAATTTGGAAAATAGAACCGTACATGTACACACGGGCAAATGGATTAGTCCCGTCCGTAGCGGGACTCCCAAATGCAGTTGGAGGTGAATTTTAAAATTTTGAAATTGTTTTCCTAAAACTAATTCGCATAACTCCCAATCCCTGAAAAGGACTAAAGAGTTTAAAACGTCATTTATTGCACCATTACAGATACTGTTTTCCTTGGTCCAACGCAAGCCTTAGTCCAAAATGTCATAATTAAAAAAAAATCGTTTATATTTTCAATTAAAATTCGGCATGCCACAATCAGAATACCGTAAAGCAAAAACTTCTTAAGAAACCAGGGTCCCCTATATATGTATATGAATCAAGAACACGTTACTTTCACTTCCCACAGCTTTAAGAGTCATCAGAAGAGAGAACCTTGAGAGTTCCCCGCGGTTGCACGGTTTCGGGCCCGTCGTTCGTCCTTTGCAATCAGAGATGCGGCATCCGCTGTAGTCGCCTTTCCTTTTATAAAAAATGGGTTTTTTCGATTTCGGATAAAAAATCATTCTTTTACCATTCCTCATATAACAATAGTCCCGTCTGTAATCGAGTTTTCAAAATAATAAATGTAGTGTGAAAATTAAGTACGACTTTTTTTATCAGAAAAAATTTTGAAGATCACAATCACACACACACACACACAAACCCCCACCACCACCACACACACACACACACACACACACACACAAACACAACCACACCCCTTTTTTTAATTTTTATATACTATATAAAATATATATTAAAAATATATATATATATATATTTATATATATAATATATAATATAAAAAACACACACCCATTTATACTCCCTTATTGGAAAAGAGAAGGGCCCGGGGTTGATCAATGCGTTACCCAAACCCCAATTTTCCCTTTCCCCTTCCCTTGCGAAGAAACAGGTATAAAGTGGGGCCAACACACTTTTTTGCCACTGTAAGAGGGAATTTTTTCCCCATCAGGGGCCGGGAGAGGCGTGGCTTTTACTTTTTGCCCGGGTAAAAACTCCATCCTTTGGAGCTTAAACGGACTTGGGGAGAGAGAGGAAGGAAGAGAGGAGAGAAAAAAGAGAAAAAGAAAGAGAGAGGGGAGGGGGAGGGGGAGGGGGGAGGGAGAGGGAAGGGAGGGGGGAGAGAGAGAGAGAGAGAAATATATATATATATTTTTAAAATATATATATATATATATTTTTATAATATATATATATATATATATATATATTATATATATAAAAATTGTTATTTTTAATTATATATATATTTATATATGTGTATATAAAAATGTATATATATTATATAATATATTATAATATTATATTATATGTATATAATGTATATTTGTATAATATAAAATAATTAATAATGTATATATATGGTATAAAATATTATATGTAATGTATATGTTTTATATTTAATTTTATATTTTGTATATGTTTTGTATATGTTATGTTATATATTGTTATGTATTTTTAGTTAAATTTATATGATATGTATATATATATTATATTATATATAGTTTTATATATATATGTATATATAATATAATATATATATATTATTATATATTTAATTTATTTATATATATATTTTGTGTGTGGTTTTGTGTGTGTGTGTGGGTGTGTTGTGTGTGTGTTGTGTGTGTGTTTTTGTACCATATACTATATAATGTCTGTTATATTGAAATATATTAAAATTTTAAAATTTTTATATTATAATATATATATAAAAATATATATATAATATAATAAATATATTTTAAAACATACCCATTAACAACACACATCACAAAAGGGTTTGGGTTTAGGAATCGACCCTCTGAAATACAACGGAAATTTAAAAGGGGAAAATTAAAAGGGTCGGGGGGCGAGTAAATGGGAAAGATATTGTGATCGTTCTTTTTTATACTATCATAATCATTTCCCCTCCCATCAAAATATAAAAGCATATATACGTCACCCACCAGACTCACTTGCAAATTACATAAGCGCAAAATGAAAATACACCAAAACCCCAACAACTTTCACAAACTTTACGTAGTACTGCAGTCAAAATCAACCTTTTTTTTTTTCCGGCTCGAGCACCAAAATAATGTGACCTTTTTTTTTAATTGAAGGGGATCGAAACTTATACACGGCACCCCCCTTGTTCCCCACAATTCCCCAAAATTCCCCTTTTTTTTTTTTTTTTTCCCCCCTTTTTCCCTTTTTTTTTGTTGTTCCTTTTTTTTTTTTTGTTGGGAGCTTTTATGTCTTTATTTTTTTTTTTTCCCCAAAAAAAAATCTTTTTCCCCCCCCCCCGAAACCCCCTTTCTTTTTTTTAGGTTTTAATATAAAAGAATTTTTTTTTTTCATTTTGTAAAATTTTTGAAAATTAAATTTATAAAAAATAAATAAATTTCTTTTAAATATTATTTTAATTATATAATATAATTTTATAATTTTTAAAAAATAAAATAAAAATTTTTAAAAATAATATTAAATTTTAAAAAAAAAAAATTTTTTTATTTATTAATTACATATTATAAATAACCCAACAAAAAACAAATACAAACCCAATAAAAAAAAAACAACACACACATATAAACAAAAAAAAAAAAACAACACACACAATAAAAACAAAAAAAAAAAAAAATAAACAACAACAAAAATATATATATATATATAGTATATATTATATTATATATATGAAAATATATATATATATAATATATATATATATACATAAAATATAATAATAATTATAAAATATATAATATATATAAATAATTAATATAGTATATATATACATATAATATATAATAAATAAAAAGGAAAAGGCACAAAAAGAAAAAAAAAACCAAACCACAATTTCCCACGACCAAATTTACACACACACACAAAAACAAAAAACAAAAACAAGACAAAAACACAACAAAAATATATATTATATAAATATTTTATATATTAATAATTTATATATATATATATATATATATATAAAAAATATATATATATATATATATATATTATTTTTTTATATATATATAATTATATATAAGTAAATATTTATTTATATATATATATAATATATATATATATATATATATTAAAATGTATATATATATTTTATTTATATCTATGGCTTTGTTATATGGTTTATATATGTATTTTTTTTTGCATGGGCAAAATATTCTTTTTACGGTCATAAATTATGAGACTTTCATTACAGATATCTTCTGTCCCCAATTATTTCCGTTTTGGGAAAAAATAACAGAGGGGATAATACTTGGAAAGAATTAAAATTTACAGATGTACCTGGGACAAAATTACGGGTAAGTAAAGCAAGAAGCGACAATTTTAAAAAAATGTGTTTTTTTAAAATTTCATTATATATTTACCACACGCACCCCACACACACATTCAAAAACCCCCAAAAAAAAAATTCATTTATATACATTTTTACACACACACACACACAACACACAGACTCCCCACACCCCACACACCACACACCACACCCCACATAAAAAACAACACACAAAACACCCCAACACAAAAAACGCCACAAAACCACACAAAACACACAAACCACAAAACCACCC
>NW_023640014.1:7500-25000 GCF_015228065.2 Penaeus monodon
GTAAAATATATTTATATATGTATATATTACATATCATTTTTAAAATTAATATTTTATATTTTATATATAAAATATTTTAATATATATAAAATATATAAAAAATATAATTGATATATCATAATTATAATTTTAATTATATATATATATATATATTATATGTATTATATATTTAAATATCGTTTTAAAATATAAATAAAATATTTGTATATTTTTATATTTCATATATATAAAAATACACAAAACACATACACACTCTAAACCACCCACACACACACACAACACACACACACACACACACAAAAACAAAACAAACACACACACACACACACAAAAAAACACAAACACACACACACAAAACACACAAACAAACACAAACACACACACACCCCCAACCACACACACACACACCACCACACACACACAAAACAAAATATATATATAGTGCTAAGGGCCAGTGGGTCTTTGTCTCTGTGCAAAACATGGGGTTAACATAAAAAGGGATGACCTGGGCATCATGTTTTAAAACATGGGGGACCTGGGCAAACAGAGCAGCTGGCTTGAGGGGAGGAGGGGAGGAACAAGCCGAGAGACGGAGTGGGGGCTGTTCCTGTGAAGACCTCGTGTTGCCCTTGTGACCTTGGGAAAAACCCCTGGTGTTGCCCCGGGTTATAAACGGTATCTTTGCAGTGTGCCCATGCTGGTGTCCCCCCTATTTTTTGGCCTATAGAAAAGTGAAAGGGGGTAAAAAAACTTGGGGAAAATAAAGGAAAACTTTCATCGGTGTTTATTTCGTGCCCTCCCCTCGCCCTTGGCGTTTCCCTTTTGGGTGTTGGGGACGCTGGGTGCTCGGTGCCTTTTGGGGAGCTTTTCATTGTTCACGACCCTGTGAATAGCACGTCTTCTGCCTAGCCTGCCTTGTTTTTGGGGGCAGAAGACGGGGGCGACCGGCTTAAAAAAGGGGGTCGGAGGGGAATTTGTGATTTTTTTATCAGTGAACGCGCCGATTTATCATGTCGCCCAAAAGATGGCGCCACGGGAAATTAAACTTTTGCAAGCAAGAAGGCGGGACGGGGTTTTCTGGCAACAGTTTCCAAGTGTCATTTTTAAACTGGGGTCTGCCGGGGGTCCGGGGCGGGAACCCCCGGGCCTCGAAACGCCCGTGTCGGAGCCAGTGGTCGCTGAAAAGGGGCCCGGGGGGGAACCCCCCAAAAATCGATCCGCTCCCCTTGGGTAAAAGGGGGCGGCAACTCGGACCCGGGTCACCCCCCTTTCGTTGCCTCCCTCACCCCCCCTTCCTCCCCCCCAGGTGGTTAGTTCAAGGGAAACACGTTCTCCACCCTGCAGCCCCCTCGGCCCCCCGACTTCCCTGTGAGGCGTAACCAAAGCTAGTACGAGGGGAAGGTGGCCTGGGGGGCATATGTTCCCCCAATTTTAAAATTTCTGGCATCTGCCCGGGGGCTGGAGCCAGAAGAAAAGGGCCCGGCATGGAAAACAGCGCTAAGGGGGCCCCGCGGGGGAAGGGGCGGGGCATCTGCCCCATCCCAAAAATCCTCTTACCCACGTGGCAAGGCTTTTAAAAACGCCTTTTTGGGGGCACCACCACCAGGCCGAGGAAATATGGGGGGCGCGCTTAAAGGGAAGCGACTCGGGGAGCGTGGCAGACACTGCCCCCACTGGCCAGGATGTGGGGGCGTTTGGTAAGGAAGGTCGTACCCTGGGGTTTTGCGGAGAGATGATTGTGGCCTGGCTCCGTTTTCTTTTTTGGGAGGGTTTTACGGGAACCGCAGCTGCAAATCTTGCCCAAGCGGGCCCAAAACCCTGGGGGACCTACAGGGGGCGCTGGCGGGGGCCCTTGGATTTCGGGGCCCTTTCCCGGGAAGGAAACCAGGGGCCTAGGGCTAGGCTCCAGCCCCGACGAACCTCCGGCCCGGGAAGGCAAAAGGGGGGGAAAAGGGAAACATTGGGGAAGGGGGCCCAAAGAATTTTCCAAGGCTTGTTTTGGGGGCTGCGGTAAGGAAGGGCACAGACAAAATTCGGTGTCGGGGGGAGCGGAGAACACGTCCTCATAAAACCGGGAAGGGATTCTGATCCCTTTCCCCCGTGCTGAAGGGACTGGGGCCCATTTATGGTCACCACCCGAGTGAAAATGTCCTAAAGGCAAAGGGAAAGGGGTACAGGAAAGAAAACTCGGAAAAGGTGAAAAGGGGGGCCGAAACCCACCCCGTTCTGGGTTTCCCGGGGCCCCGCTTGGGAAAGCTGCCGCCCAAACCCCAAACCCGATAAAGGGTGGGGGGCTCAGTAATGGGAAGCCATCCCCCTGAAAGTGGACACTGGGGCTGAGAAAAACCCTAGTGGGGGCCCTGATATATTTGGCCACAAATTCGACTTCCAGAGGGCACCCAGAGACTGTGTGGTGTCACGGGCATTGGGGTGCATTTTCAAGGGACCAGTGGGCTCGTATTGGCGTGGGCAAAACACGGTGCGGGCGGCTGCCGGTGTATGGGGCCCCGATCTGGACGACACTGCTTGCTGGGCCTTGGGACTACCTAAACCAGGGGAAAAGGCGTGGGGTCGACCTTGGACGGAAGCTGGTGAGGGTGCACGGTGGATGTCCCCCTTGCTTCCAGGGGTTTGGCTGTGCAGGTATTTTAACGGCGGGAGCGACGGCCCCTTTGCCCCCAGGACAGAGTCTAGAATCCGGGTCGACTGTAAAGGAGTGTTTCCGTGGAGTAGGGGCCTCGGGGACCCCTTTCCAAAAACCTGCAACTGGCTATGGCGTAGGGGTTTGGGCGGAGCCTTTTTGGGACCGGGGGGGGGGTTTAGTTACAGTGTTGGTAGCCAATTTTCTCCCGATAAGGCCCAGAAGGGGGCCAGCTGGTGAAAAAGGGGGGCCACTTTTGGGGGAAGGGAAACCCTCCGAAGAGTCGTGGGGGAGCGAGGATTTTTGGTTTGGGTTTGGGGGGCCATTCCCTTTGACTTCCTGGGGCTTGGCGCCCCGGGCCCTGTGGCTTTCCATGGGCCAGGAAGTACTCCCGGGGCCTGGTGAAAAAGAAGAGACGTTGGGCCCCAGTAGCGGGTTTGAGGACTTTGGCCCGAACCCCGCCCCGGATGAGGACGGGGCTTTTGGGACGGTGGGGGCGATGCAACAACGTCAGGGGTTTACCCCATGACCAGGCCCTTGGGGCAGGAGATCCCCCTCGGGGTTACCATTTCCAAATCTAACCCCAGCCCCCCCCAAAAGGGCCTCCTCCAGAGCGCCCCCAGCGAGAGCGAAAAAACCCGCGGGGTTTAAAGTTTTTTTGTGTTTCGAAACTGATTTTAAATTTAGGGTTTACCTTTTTTTCAAAGAATTTTGTTTTTTCCCTTTGGGGGACTTTTTTTGAAAATTTTCTGTATTTTGGGTTTCAGGTTTAGGTTTTCCCGG
This sequence comes from Penaeus monodon, assembly GCF_015228065.2. Classification (NCBI taxonomy): domain Eukaryota; kingdom Metazoa; phylum Arthropoda; class Malacostraca; order Decapoda; family Penaeidae; genus Penaeus; species Penaeus monodon. Next base: position 10,925 of record NW_023640014.1, read on the forward strand.
GGCAGACGGGGGGGGTCTGGCTTGATAGGGGGGGTATGCTACGCCAGTGGGTCTTTGTCTCTGTGCAAACTGTGTTAAATGAAAAGGATGCCCTTTTGGGAAATGTTTTTAAACATAAAGGGGACCGGGGCCCAAACCGACGCAGCTGGCTTGAGTGGAGGAGGGGAGGGCGGAGGAACAAGCCGGGGAAGGACGGAGTGGGGGGTTTGCTCCTGTGAAGACCTCGTATGTCCCCTTGTGACCGGGAATAAACCTAGTGTTGCCCTTTTAAAAGTGTATCATGCAGCGTGACATGCGGGTGCCCCCCCCTGTATTGTCCTTAGAAAAGTGTACGGGGTAAATAACTTTTTGGAAAAAAAAGGAAAACAGTCATCGTGTGTTTATTTCGGGGCCCCTTTGGCCTCGCCACTTGGCTTTTTCCCTCTTGGTGTTCGGGACGCGTGGTCTCGGTCCCTTTCTTGGGGCTTTTCAGTGTTCAGGGGACCCTGTGAATAGAAACGCCGTCTGCTAGCCGGGCCTTGTGTTGGTGGCAGAAAAGAGGGCGGACCGGGGGTAACAATATACATTTTATATTATATATAAAATATTATAAAATATATATATATATAAATATATATTATATATAAATTATATATAAAATGAAATATATATATTTTATATTTATAATATATAAAATTATAAAATTTTATATTTATATATATATATATATTTTATATATATAATATTTTTATATGATATTTAATATATAAAATATATATAAAATCTATAAAATTTTCCTTACATCTTTTTGGTGTGTGGTGTGTGTGTGTGTGTGTGTGTGTGTGTGTATCTATGAAATATATGTAAACCCAAAACCTATATACCTATGTAATTTACATCCCTTATTCGTATGTATTTTATTTTATATATAAAATTAATAATATATATATATATATTTATATATATATATATTTATATATACTATATTCCCTATATATTTTTATATATATATTATATAATATATTAAAATATTTATATATATATATATATATTATATAAAAATTATTTTTAAAATATATATAATATATATATATATTTTAAAATTATATATTTTTTATATATCTATATATTTATTTACATACACACACACACAACAGCCACACACATAAAATTATAAAATACCGCGAGGGTCCGGGGGGTTAGGGGCACTAGATTTCCATGGTTTCGATTCAATTCCCCGCCGCGGTAGTCGTCGCTCGATCTCGATCTCACGGCGGGGAAAGATATACGTCTGGGGAAAAAATTTAAAAGGGCACGGGGTTTCGTGAGGAAGTTCCCGCCGTGGAAAAAGCTCCCCGGGAACCGGGGTTAAATTGGGAAGGGCACCCAAACGGGAAAGGGGTGGAACTCCCAAAAATTTTCTCTCGATAAAAAATTTTGCGGTAGAATGAATGCTGCTAACAAAAAAACAAACATATATATATATAAAAATATAAATATATTATATATATTTTTAAATTTTATATATATTATAATTATATGTATAATATATACCACAACCACACACACACCCCACCCCTTATATATATATATATAAAAATATATATAATATGATTTTAATTAATTAATTATATATTTTATAAAATTATATATAAAATATATATATATGATATCCCTATAATTTTAAATATTTTTATATATATATATATTATTATATTAATATAACATATATTATTATTATATATATATTTTAATTTTATAAATATATAAAATATATAAGAGAGAGAGGGGAGAGAGAGAGAGAGAAGGGAGAAGAATAGAGAGGGGAGATAGATAGATAATAAAATAGATAGGGTGTGTGTGAATATTATAAAATTATATATATAAAATTTTAATATATATATATAAAATATATAAAAATATATGAAAATATATATATAAAAATATATATATAAAAATATATTAAATTTATATATTTATATATATTATATTTTATATATAAATAAATATATATAAATTGTCAAGAAAATCATGGAAATCCTGATCGCGAACGTCCTTGGGGGGCGGGGCACCTATAAAAGAATATATATATAAAATTATATATATATATAATATGATTATATATTATTATATATATAAAATATAATATAAAATATATAAAAAATTCATATATATATAAAAATTTTTTTTTTTATATATAAATTTCTATATATTATATTATTATAAAATTATATATAATATAATATAAAATATATATATTTTATATATATATATATAAAATATATATATATATAATATAATATTTTTATTTACAAGACTCCATTTTTTTTGATTTTCCTTATTTTAATTTACAGATAAAATAATTTTTATTTGGACCGCCCATTTTACTCTCTGCACGGGGGTAAGTTATCCTTAACACTAAGTTTTGAAATAATGAAAAAAAAAACGAATGGTCATAATCTAAACGGACCATATGTGTCCTCTTCTTAGGAGATAGTGGGGTTACGTATCCATACGCGGCGAACTTCTTCGTTTTACTGATGTTGAATAAATATTACTAATTTAAAAATTACTGGAAAAGATTAAATGCTAATAACAACAAACAAAAAGGGAAAAAAAACCCAAAACCCAAAACTGCATAAATGAATTAATATATAAAACAAAAAAAAAAAAAAAAAAAAAAAAAAATAAAACTATATATATATTATATATATATATAATTTTTATTTTATATATAATATATTATATCTATATATATATATATTATATATATACTTTTATTATTTTATATATATATTTTATATATTATATTAAAATATTATATAATATAATATATATAGAAAATATATATATATATATATATATTATAATTATATATATATTATATATATATATATAATATTATATATATATATATATTTTAAAATATTATCTATATATATATATTTTATAATATATATATTTTATTTTTTTATAAATATTTTAAATATAATATATAATATATATATATATTTATATATTATATATATATTTTAAAATATTTTAAAATATAATTTTTATATTATATTTAAATTTTAAAAATATATATTAAAATATAATATATAAAATATATATATATATAAATATTTAATTAATTTTTTGACTTTTTTTTTATTTTTTGGGTTTTTTTTTATTAATATATATAAAAATTATAATATATTATTCAAATCAGTTAAAAAAGGGGAATTTTTCCCCGGGGTTTTTCGTTTTTAACACACTAAACTTCCTTTAAAAGGGAAATTTTTCCTTTTTTTAAAAGAAATTCGGCCCTTTTTTTATTGAAAACTTAAATTGTTTAAAAATAGTTTCCCAAGTGCCGAGATTAAAGACTCGTTTTTTTTTTATTTTAAACCCTTAAAATTTTAAGGAAAACTTTAAAAAAAAGGAGTATAATATTAAATTATTTTATTTAAATTAATTAAAAAATAATAAAAATATATAATATATATTTATAGAATTTTAAAATATATATTAATTATATAAAAAAAATTTTATATAAAATATAATTTATATATATATATATATTAATTTTTATATATATAAAATAATATATAATTTTTATAAAAAAATATATATATTGATTTATATATATATATATTTTTTATATCCCCCCCAAATTTATATAAATTTAAAATTTTCTGATAATTTTTATATATTTATTATATATTAATATATTTTTTTATATCCCCCCAAGGATTATATGGGTTTATATTTTCTTAAATTTATAAAATATTATTATATTCTATATATATATAAAATATTATTATATATATATATATTTTTATATTAAAAATTTCAATATATTTTTTATTTTTTCCTTTTATTTTTTTTTTTTAGTTTTTTTTTTTAATATTAAAAAATATTTTATATATTATTATTTTTATTTTTTGTTTTTTTTTTTATTTTTATATATAAAATATAAAATTATTAATATATATATAATATATATATAAAATATATATATATATATATATATATATATATATATATATTATATATATTATTTTGTTTTTTTTTTTATATATTAATTTTATTTTAGATATTATATATAAAATATAATTTTAAAATATATAAAATTATATATATTTGGGGTTTGTTTTTTGTTTAAACATTTTTAATTTATTAAATTATAAAATTTGGATATATTAATTTTGGGTGCCCCCTTAAAAAGGGGTTTTTGGGGTTTTAGGGGGGAATTCCTTTTACCCCAATTTTTTGGGAATTTCCAAAACATTACGGATGTTCCCTTTCCCGGGGGTTCGGCGGGCCTTTTCCCGGCGGGAATTTTTCGAAACCTGGAAGCTTTAAATTTTCCCCAACGGATATATATTTATGGTGGTGGTGATGGGTGGGGGGAAATTAAATAAAAAGATTATTCCTAAAGGAATTTATATTATAAAATAATTTTTTTGTTTTTTATTAAATTTGGAAAATTAAGGATATATAGAATAAAATATATTATATATATTTTATATATATATATATTATATTTTAAATATATTTTATATATTATATATATATAAAAAATAATTTTATTTTTAATATTATATATTTAATATTTATATAATATATAATATATATTATTTATATTTTAAAAGTAAAATTTTTTGTATAAAATTTCCAATATATATTTTTGGGTTTTTTAAAATATATAGGATAAAAAAAAAAACAACCAAAATTAGATACTTAAAATTTATGTTGGTTTTAATATATATAGATTTAAAATATTAAAAAAAAAACAAAAATAATGATTATGTATATTATTATTATATAAATATATATATAATATAATTTTATAATATAAATAATAATATATATTATATATATATATATATAAAATATATTATATATTTTAAAATATATTAAAAATATATAAAATTTTACATATATATATTATATATATATATTTATATTTTATTTTTTAAACAAAATAAATTTATTTAATGTAATTTTTAAAGTCCGGGCCCGCCCCGTCCCGCCCCCAAAAAACAAGGCAGGGAGGGGAGAAAAAAGGCGTCTTTTTTTTTCCCCAATTTTCCCCGGAAAACTTTTTTTTGTTCCAAAAGGGGGACCCGAGCACCCAAAAGCCGGCCCAGGAACCCTCCAAAGGAAACGGCCAAGGGCAGCCCCCCCCCCCCCCCCCCCCCCCCCCCCACTAAACCACGGTTGTTTTTCCCTTTTTTTTATTTCCACCCCGTTTTTTCCCGTTAAAACTTTTCGAAAGCCCCAAAACCCCCGGGGGACACCCCCCAAACATCACCCCCTGCCTTTAAAACGCTTTTAAAAAGGGCAAACTTAAAAAATTTTTATCCCCAGGCAAAAAAAGGGCCAAAATAACCCAAGGTCCTTCCAGGGGCACCCCCATCCGCCCGGCTTTTCCCCCGCTCTCCCCTTCCCTAAGGCCGTGGGGGGCGTGTTTCCCCGGGGCCCCAAAGGGGGCCCTGCCCCAACCTTTTCATGGGGAACCCCTGCGCGGGCAAAGCCCACCGTCCTAAAACCCCCTATCCGGCGCGCTCCCGTCCTCTGCCGCTAAAATGGGCCCACGAAAATTTCTTTTCCCAGGCCAAACCTTCTTTGGAAACCAAAAAAACCGGGGTTTTTCCCGTTTTCAGAAAACAACCCCCAAAAACTTTTTTCCCCGCGGCTTTTTCGGGCCCCTTTCCCTTGGGCCCCCTTTGGAAGGGGTGGGCCCCCCCGGTTAAAATTGGGAAATTTTGGTACCCAAAGGGGAATCCCCCCCTGGGGCCCAAGGCCCGGGCCCCCAAACCACTAAATCCATCAGCCCTTCAGGTTTTAAAAATGGGGGTTATTGGTCAGGTCTGCCACGAAGGGCCCTCCCCTAAAGTATCTTTTTTTTACCCGGCCCCGGATTTTGCCCTTTCCCGGGGGGGGCCCCTTGGTAAGCCAAAACCCTTCCGCCAACCTCGGGGAAACAAGGGGAATTTGGCCCCCACCAACCAGTCCTCGCCCCACGACTCTTCGGATGGCCCCAACTTCCTCCAGTGCCCCCCCAGGCTTTTCCCCCACTGGCCCCCCCTTCTTGGGCCCCCATGGGGTTGGCTTACCAACCCCCGAACCAACCCCTTCCTGGGTCCCAACAGTCCTTTTCCCCGCACTAAAGGGGCCTCAGCCCCCGGGTTTTCAGGGTTTTATGGGCCCCCCCCGGGCCCTCCACCTTTACGGTGGTTTACCCTTACCCCGTGGGGGCCCGGGGCCAGAACCGGGCCCGGGGGCCCCCTTTGGGGAGTGCCGTTTTTCCGTAACTCCTTTTTGACAGCCAACCCCGGAAGGGGACCTTCCCTGCCCCGCCTTTCCCCCAAGGGTTCCGTCCGGGGAAAACGTTTTCTCCGCCCCCCCCGGACACCCCAAGCGGTGCCCCTTTTCCATTTTCCCCGGCCCCCCAAAACCAAACCGGAAACCGGGCTCCCCCCAATCACCTTTTCCCCTTTCCCCTTTGGGGGGCCCGGAAAAATCCCCGGACACCCACCGGCTCTTTTTCATTTTGGAAGTCGAATAAAGGGGCCCTTTTGGCCCGCCCCCTGGGTCCTCAGGGTTCCGCCCAAACCCGCCCCCGAAAAAAAAAAAAAAACCCGGAAAAACCCCCCCCCAAACCCCAAGGTCCCACCCGGCCCGGGGGGCATGGGTTCCCACCCCACGGGCCCTTCCCCTTCTCGGCCGGTTTCGCCGGGGTTCCCAAACGGGGCCCGGAAACCGGAAGGCTTTGGGGTTTCGGCCCCCCTTCCACCGCCGGGGTTTTTCCTTTCCCCCTTCCCCTTTCTTTGGGCTTCACCCTGGGCCCAATGGGCCCCATTTCAATTGGGGTAAAAGCCTCCCCGGAATTTCCCCTCCGGGTTAGTGGGTTTCCCCCCCTCCACAGAATGTCTTGGGGCCGGGGGTTCTTAAAAAAGGGGCCCAACAAAAACCTTGGGGGGGGAAAATTTTGGGGGCCCCCAGGGGGTTTTACGGGTCCGGGGGGGGGTTTTTTGGCCCCCCCAACCCCTAATACCCAAGGAGGGGGGGATTTCCCGGATGGGTTTCCCCAGGCCCCCCCCCCTGCCCAGGCCCCCCAACCCGCCCTGGGGCTTTTCCCCCACCCCCGACCCCCTTTTGGGCCCCCCAAAGGGGGGGGCCCCCGGGGGGTTTCCCCTCCACCGGGGACGGGGGGGCCCCGGCCCCGAACCCCCCAGGGGAAAACCCCCCGGACCCAACCCTTTTTTGGGCCAAACCCCCGTTCCCCAAACCATCCGGGGCTGGGCCCCTTCTTCCTGCCCCTTTGGGGGGGGGGACCCGGTTTAATACCCCTCCCTGGGGCCCCCCTTTGGACGACCCCTGGTAAGCGGCGGGGGGGGTTCCCCCCCACCCCCCGGGGGCCCAAAATAATTCACCCAAATTCCCCCTCCTTTAAAAAACCCCCCTTTTTGTAAAAGGGGCCCCCCGGTTTCCCCCCGCCCTTTTCCCCTCCCCCTTCTCTGCCACCAACACAAGGCGGCTAGGGAGGGCGACGTTCTATTCACCCGGGGGCGTGGAAAAACTGAAAAAGCTCCCAAAAGGCACCGAGCACCACAGCCCCCAGAACCCCAAGAGGGAAAAGCCAAGTGGGGGAGGGAGGGCACGAAATAACCCCAAAGATGACGTCTTTCCTTTATTTCCAAAGTTATTTTCCCGTCCAAATTTTCTATAGGCACAATTAGGGGGGGCACCAGCATTCCACTCACGATACGCTTATAAAAGGGCAACACCCGGTTTAAACCGGTCACAAAGGGTAAAAAACCCCCGAGGTCTTTAAAAGGAGGGACCCCCACTCCGTCCCCTCGGCTTTTCCTTCCCCTCCTCCGTCACAGCCAGCTGCGTCGTGTTTGCCCCGGGCCCTTCATGTTACACATGATGCCCTCATCCTTTTTATGTTAACACAGTTTCGCACAAGACAAAACCCACGGGGGTAGCACTATATATATATGTGTTTGGTTTTGTGTGTGCGTGTTTTGTTGGTGTGTGTGTGTGTGTGTTGTGTGTTTGTGTTTGGTTTTGGGGTATGGGGTGGGTGTGTGTGTGTGTGGGGGTTTTTTGTTTTTGTGTGGGGTTTGTGGGGTGGGTTGTTTGTGGGGGTGTGTGTTTGTGTGTTGAGAGTTGTATGTGTGGTTGGGATATATATATATATTTAAATATTATATATACCAAAATATATTCATATTTTTAAAAAAAGTATATAAGATTAAAACATATATATATATATATAATATATATATATAAAATATAATATATATAATTTATATATAAATATAATTTTTTTATTATATATATATAATAAAATAAAATTTAGATATATATAATTAAAATATATTTAATGTTTGTATTATTACAAAAATATAAATATATATTTACATATTTTTATATATTCATTATATTTATATATATTATTATATATTTTATAATTAAAATATATAAATATATATATATAAAGGGATATATGCATTATATATAATAAAAATAATTTTATATATATATATATATGTATATATATATATTTTATATATATATATTATAAATTTTAATATTTATTATGTATATATTTTATTTAAAATATGTAAACAACCATATATATACGTATGTAACTGTACCTTTCATTTACGTATATATGTTGCATATTATATAAAACATAAATATAAATTTATTTATTTATCTAAATTTTTTTTTACAAAACGTTAAAAGATATATTTTATAATATATAAATTTTATATATATTTTATAATTTATATATTATATATATATAGATAATAATTAGATATAATATATTTATACATATATATATTATAAATATATATATTTATTTTATATTAAAATTATATATAATATATATTATATATATACATGTAAATATCCCTTTAATCACGTATATAAAAGGGAAAATTATATATATATATATATATATAATATATTATATATTATATAATTTTATAATTATAATTTATAGATATATATATTTTACCCCTACAACATATATATATAAAATATATTTTAAAATATATTATATATAAAATAATATATATATATTATACATATAAATATATATATAATATATTATATTTTATATATATATATATATAAAAATAATATATAACAATACATAAAATATACACACACACAAACACACACACAAAAACACAAAAAAAAACCCCACACAAAACACACAAACACACCCCCACCACATATATAAAATATATATTATATTAATTATTATATATATATTTTATAATATAATTTTGGGATGTATAAAATATAATTTTATATAATAATAATATTTTATTATATATATATATATTATATATATATATTTTGTATATATATATATGTATATAGGGATATATATGTAATATGAAATAATATAATATATATATATATATTTTAAAAAATATACATTTTAATATATATATATTATTTTATATATAATATATTTTAAAATATATTTTATATATATATGTTGTAGGGGTAAAATATATATATCTATAAATTATAATTATAAAATTATATAATATATAATATATTATATATATATATATATATATAATTTTCCCTTTTATATACGTGATTAAAGGGATATTTACATGTATATATATAATATATATTATATATATTTTTATAAATATATAATTATATTATATATATTATATATATAATATATAAAATTTTTAAAATACGTATGTAAATAAAATAAATAAAAAAATGAAAATTAAAATTTTATATATATTTTATATATATATATAAAATATATAAAATTATAAAATATATATAAAATTTATATATTATAAAATATATCTTTTAACGTTTTGTAAAAAAAAATTTAGATAAATAAATAAATTTATATTTATGTTTTATATAATATGCAACATATATACGTAAATGAAAGGTACAGTTACATACGTATATATATGGTTGTTTACATATTTTAAATAAAATATATACATAATAAATATTAAAATTTATAATATATATATATAAAATATATATATATACATATATATATATATATAAAATTATTTTTATTATATATAATGCATATATCCCTTTATATATATATATTTATATATTTTAATTATAAAATATATAATAATATATATAAATATAATGAATATATAAAAATATGTAAATATATATTTATATTTTTGTAATAATACAAACATTAAATATATTTTAATTATATATATCTAAATTTTATATTATTATATATATATAATAAAAAAATTATATTTATATATAAATTATATATATTATATTTTATATATATATATTATATATATATATATATGTTTTAATCTTATATACTTTTTTTAAAAATATGAATATATTTTGGTATATATAATATTTAAATATATATATATATCCCAACCACACATACAACTCTCAACACACAAACACACACACACACAAACAACCCACCCCACAAACCCCACAAAAAAAAAAAAAACCCCCACACACACACACACCCACCCCATACCCCAAAACCAAACACAAACACACAACACACACACACACACACCAACAAAACACGCACACACAAAACCAAACACATATATATATAGTGCTACCCCCGTGGGTTTTGTCTTGTGCGAAACTGTGTTAACATAAAAAGGATGAGGGCATCATGTGTAACATGAAGGGCCCGGGGCAAACACGACGCAGCTGGCTGTGACGGAGGAGGGGAAGGAAAAGCCGAGGGGACGGAGTGGGGGTCCCTCCTTTTAAAGACCTCGGGGGTTTTTTACCCTTTGTGACCGGTTTAAACCGGGTGTTGCCCTTTTATAAGCGTATCGTGAGTGGAATGCTGGTGCCCCCCCTAATTGTGCCTATAGAAAATTTGGACGGGAAAATAACTTTGGAAATAAAGGAAAGACGTCATCTTTGGGGTTATTTCGTGCCCTCCCTCCCCCACTTGGCTTTTCCCTCTTGGGGTTCTGGGGGCTGTGGTGCTCGGTGCCTTTTGGGAGCTTTTTCAGTTTTTCCACGCCCCCGGGTGAATAGAACGTCGCCCTCCCTAGCCGCCTTGTGTTGGTGGCAGAGAAAAACGGGGGGGGACCGGCGAAAAAAATGGTGTCAGGAGGGGGAAATTTGTGATATTTGATCAGTGGGGACGCGCCGTTTATCATGTCGCCCAAAGGGGCGCCACGAGGTATTAACTTTGCAAGAAAGGAGAAGGCGGGACGAGGTTTTGGGAACAGATGCCAGAGTGTCAGGTTTACTGGGGTCTCCCTGGGGGTCCGTGGGGGGGAAAACCCCCGGGGCCTCGCAACGTCGTGTCGGAGCCAGGGGTCGCTGCAAAAGGCTGGGGACCCATCGGACCCGCCCCCTTGGGTATAGGTGGCGGAAAACCCTGGCCCCGGGTCAACCCGCCTCGTTGCCTCCCTCCCCCCCTTCCTCCCCCCCAGGTGTGTTAGTTCCCCGGGCACACGTTCCCCAAACCCTGCACCCCCTGGGGCCTCCAGCCCTTCTGTGGGGCGTAAGCCACCCTTGAGTAGGGACGGGAAGGGGGCCCTGGGAGGCATATGTTCCCCAAATTTTGAAATGGGCATCTGCCCAGGGCGGGAAGCCGGGAAAGAGAAGGCCCTGCAGGGGGAACCCGCGAAAAGGGGGCCCCCGCGGGGGAAGGCTGGGGAAACTGCCCCAAAAATCCCAACATCCCTCTTACCCCAGGTGGCAGGGGCCCTTTGAAACGCCGTTTGGGCCCACCACCCCGGGCCCGAGGTATACCCGGGCGCGCTTGAAGAAGGGGACCGTGAGCGTGGCGAGCCCCACTGTCCCAGCTGGCGCAGGATGTGGAGGCGTGGTAAGGAGGTCGAACCCTGCGGTGGGGAAGAGATGATTGGGGTCCGGGCCTCGCGATTTCTTTGTTGAGCTTTACGGGACCAGCAGCTCCCAAAAAATCTAGGGTCAAGCGGGCCACACCCTGAGGCCCAAACAGGTGGCGCGGGCGGGGGCCCCTTGGGATTCGGGGCCCTTCCCAAGAAGAACGAGGGCCCTAGGGCTAGCTGCCCCCCCCGACGAGACCCCCGGGGCCCCGGAAGGCTAAAGGGGAGAAGGAGCTTTGAGGAAGGGAGCCCGAGAATTTTCCCAAGGCTTGTTTTGGGGGGCCTGCGGTAAGGAAAGGGAAAGACTTTATTTTGGGTGTCGGAGGGGCGGAGAAAAACGCCTCTCAACCGGAGGGGTTTCCCTGATCCCTTCCAGCAGTGCTAAAAGGATTTGGGGCCCGGGTAGGTCCCCCATCCGAGTGCATGCCCTAAAGAAAAGGAAAGGGGAAAAAGGAAAAAAAAATCGGACAGGGGGGAAAAGGGGGGCCAAAAACCCACCCCGTTCTGGGTTTCCCCGGGCCCCACTTGGGTAAGCTGCCGCGAAAGCACGAAAAGGGTGGAGGGCAGTAGATGGGAAGCCATCCGGGGCCGGGGACATTGGGGGGGGGCCTTTTTTTTTTTGGGGGGTTTGGGCTGGGGGGAAAGCCCCTTTTAGTGCGGCCGATATTTTGGCCACTATTGCGACTTCCAAAATCCCCCAAAGAGACTGTGTGGTGTCGGGGGATTTTGGGGGAAGCTCAAGGGACCAGTGGAGGTGTTTTGGCGTGGGCAGCACGGGGGCGCGGCTCCGGGGGATGGGGCCCGATTGGACGAGCCCCTGCTTGCGGGCCTTGACTACCTGAGGGCAGAGTAAGGCTTTGGGGCGCCCTTGGACGGAAGCTGGTGAGGGTGCACGGGAAGATGTGCCCTTGTTTCCCAAGAGGTTGGCTGTGAAGAGGTAGTTACGGCTGAGGGGACTGCCCCGGCCCCCAGGACAGAGTCTAGAAAACCGGTGTGACTGTCAAAAATTTATACGTGGAGTAGAGGGCCCGTGGGGCCCCCCCCCCCCCCCCTCCAAAAACCCGCAACTGGCTGATGGGTAGTGGTTGGGCGGGCCTTTTTGGGCCCCGGGGAAAGGGGGTTAGTTACAGTGTTGGTAGCCAAAATTCTCCGAAAAAGGCCAAAAAGGGGGGGCCAGTGGTGCAAAGCCCGGGCACTTTGGGGGAAAATGAAGCATCCAGAAGAGTCGTGGGGGGCGAGGGGTTTGGGGGGGGGTGGGGCCCTTGCCTTTACTTCCCCGAGGGCTTTGGCCGCACCCGGGTTGGCGTTACCAAAGGGCCAGGAAGTACCCCGGGGCCATGGTAAAAAGAAGATGACGTTTGCCCCAGGAGCGGCGATGAGGACGTTTGGGAGACGCTGACCGAGATGAGGACGAGCATTTGGACGGTGAGGGGGATGCCCAAAAGACGTCAGTGGTGACCCCTGAGCCAGGTTTGGGGGAGGAGATACCCTCTGGGTACCACTGCCCAAACTTTCCGCCGCCCACGCCTCTCCAGAGCGACCCCAAACGGAAGCCCAAGAAAACCGCGCTGGATGAAAAAATTTTTTTGTTTTTGAGAACTGATTTTCAATTACGGTTACTTTTGGTTTTAAAGGGAATTTTTTTGTTCCTGAGGATAATTTTTTGGGAAATTTTTTGTAGTTTGTTTCAGGTTTAGCGTATGTCAGAGCGACGGGTCGTCGCCTTTATAGGGGGGGGTAGTGCTACGCCAGTGGGTCTTTGGCTCTGTGCGAAACATGTGTTAAAATGAAAAGGATGACCTGGGCATGTGTTAACATGAAGGGACCTGGGCAAACACGACGCAGCTGGCTGTGAGTGGAGGAGCGGAGGAGCGGAGGAACAAGCCGAGAGACGGAGTGGGGGGCTGCTCCTGTGAAGAGCCCCGTATGTGCCCCCTTTTGGGCCCGAGATAAAACCCAAATGTTGCCCCGTTTTAAGCTGTATCAGCAGGTGAAAGCTGGGGGTCCCCCTGTATTGTGCCCATAGAAAAGTGTACGGGTAAATAACTTGTGGAAATAAAGGAAAGGGGCAGCAAACGTGTGTTTATTTCGTGCCCTTGGGGGGGGGCCCATTCGTTTCCCTTTTGGTGTTCTGGGACCCGTGGTGCTGGTGCCTTTTTGGAAACGTTCAGGGTTCACGGGCCCTTGAAAGCACGCCCTCTGCCTAGCCTGCCTTTGT
>NW_023640014.1:27500-32500 GCF_015228065.2 Penaeus monodon
TATTTTAATTCATTTATGCAGTTTTGGGTTTTGGGTTTTTTTTCCCTTTTTGTTTGTTGTTATTAGCATTTAATCTTTTCCAGTAATTTTTAAATTAGTAATATTTATTCAACATCAGTAAAACGAAGAAGTTCGCCGCGGTACTGGATACGTAACCACACTAATCTCCGTAAGAAGAGGTACACATATGTGTCTCTGTTTAGATTATGACCATTCGTTTTTCTTTTCATTATTGAAATACTTAGTGTTAAGGAAAACTTACCCCCGTGCAGAGAGTAAAAGGGACGGCCCAAGAAAACATTATTTTATCTGAAAATTTAAAACTAAGGAAAATCAAAAAAAATGGAGTCTTGTAAATAAAAATATTATATTATATATATATATTTTATATATATATATATAAAATATATATATATTTTATATTATATTATATAAAATTTATATAATAATATAATATATAAAATTCATATAAAAAAAAAAAAATTATTATATATATATGAATTTTTTATATTTTATATATTATTTTATATATATATAATAATATATAATCATATTATATATATATAAAATTATATATATATATTCTTTTATAGGTCCCCTGCCCCACAAGGACGTTCGCGATCAGGATTTCCATGATTTTCTTGACAATTTATATATATTGATTTATATAAAATATATAATATATATAAATATAAAATTTGATATATTATTATATATATATTTTTATATATATTTTATAAAATTTCATATATAATATATATATATTTTAAAATTATATATATAAAATTATATAATATTCACACACCCCATATCTTTTATATTATCTATCTATCCCCTCTCTCTATTCTTCTCCCTTCTCTCTCTCTCTCCCCTCTCTCTTTTCCTATATATTTTATATATATTTAATTTTAATATATATATATAATAATAATATATGTTATATTAATATAATAATATATATATATATAAAAATTTTAATTATAGGTATATCATATATATATTTTATATATAAAATTATAATATATAAAATAAAAAATATATATATAATATATTATTTTATTATATATATATATGTTTTTTTATTTGTTAGCAGCATTCATTCTACCGAAAATTTTTTATCGAGAAAATTTTGGCATTTCCCCCCTTCCCTGTTTGGATCCCCTTTCCCAAATTTAAACCCGGGGTTTCCCGGCGAGTTTTTGCCACGGCGGGAACTTCCTCACAAAACCCCCTGTCCCTTTAATTTTTCCCTAGACGTATATCTTTCCCTCGCCGTGAGATCGAGATCGAGCGACGACTACCGCGGCGGGGAATTGAATCGAAACCAGGGAAAAGTCTAGTCCCTCAAACCCCCCGGCCCATCGCGGTATTATAAAATTATATGTGTGTGGCTGTTGTGTGTGTGTGTATGTAAAATAAATATATAGATATATAAAATATAAAATATAAAATATATATATATATTATTTTATATTATATAAAAAAATTATTATAAAATATATATATATATATATAAATATTATAATATATTATATATATATATATATAAATATATAGGTAATATAGTATATATAATATATATATATATAAAATATATATATATATATTTTTAAAATTTATATATAAAAAAAAATATACATACGAAAAAGGTATGTAAATTACATAGGTATATAGGTTTTGGGTTTACA
This sequence comes from Penaeus monodon, assembly GCF_015228065.2. Lineage (NCBI taxonomy): Eukaryota > Metazoa > Arthropoda > Malacostraca > Decapoda > Penaeidae > Penaeus > Penaeus monodon. Next base: position 29,189 of record NW_023640014.1, read on the forward strand.
TATTTTGCATAGATACACACACACACACACACACACACACACACCACACCCCAATAAGATGAAAGGAATTTTATATAGATTATATATATTTTATATATTAAATATCATAAAATAATATTATATATATAATATATATATATATATATAAATATAATTTTATAAAATTATATATATTATAAATAAAATATATATATTTTACTTTATATATATAATTTATATATAATATATATTTATATATATATATTTTATATAATATTATATATATAATAAAATATGTATATTGTTACCCCCGGTCCCCCCTTTTCTCTGCCACCAACAAAAGGGCCCAGGCTAGCAGACGGCTTTGCTATTCACAGGGCCCCGTGAACACTGAACAGCCCCAAAAAGGCACCGAGACCACGCGCCCCGAACACCAAGGGGGAAAAACGCCAAGTGGCGAGGCCCAAGGGCCACGAAATAAACACACGATGACTGTTTTCCTTTTTTTTCCCAACAAGTTATTTACCCTTTACACTTTTCTAAGGACAATACGGGGGGGGACCCCAGCATGTCACGCTGCATGATACATTTTTAACAGGGCAACACTAGGTTTTTTCCCCAGGTCAAAAGGGGCACATACGAGGTCTTCACAGGAGAAAGCCCCCCACTCCGCCCTTCCTCGGCTTGTTCCTCCGCCCCCCGCTCCTCCACTCAAGCCAGCTGCGTGGGTTTTTGGGCCCAGGCCCCTTCATTTTAAAAACTTTCCCCAAGGTCATCCTTTTCATTTAACACAGTTTGCACAGAGACAAAGACCCACTGGCGTAGCATACCCCCCCTATCAACCCGAGGGCCCCCCGTCTCCCTCGGAATACCTAAACCTAAAACCCAAACTACAAAAAATTTACAAAAAAAGTCCCTAAGGAACAAACAAAATTCTTTAAACAAAAGGAAAACCGAAATTGAAAATCATTTCCCGAAACAAAAAAAATCTTTAACCCCAGCGGGTTTCTTCGCTCTCGCGGGGGTCGCTCTGGAGGGGGCCCCTTTGGGGGGGGCGGGGGTTAGTTTGGAAGTGGAAACCCAGGGGGGTATCTCCTCCCCCAAAGGGACCTGGTCATGGGGTAACCATGACGTTGTTGCATCCCCCTCACCGCCCAAATCCCTCGTCCTCACCCGGGGTCGGCTTTCCCCAAACGTCCTAAATTCCGCTACGGGGGCCTAACGTCTCTTCTTTTTCACCAGGCCCCGGGAGTACTTCCTGGCCCATGGAACGCCACGGGCCGGTGCGCCAAGCCCGAGGAAGTAAAGGCAAGGGCCCCCAACCCCAAACCCAAAAACTCCTCGCTCCCCGACGACTCTTCGGAGGTTTCCTTCCCTCAAAAGTCCCCAAGTTTTTGCACCAGCTGGCCCCCTTCTGGGCCTTATCGGGAAAAAGTTGGCTACCAACACTGTAACTCCCCCCTTCCCTGGCCCAACAAGGCTCCCCCCAAAACCACTACGCCATAGCCAGTTGCGGGTTTTTGGAAAGGGGCCCCACGAGGCCCCTACTCCAGGGAATCACCCCTTGACAGTCGACCCGGATTCTAGACTCTGTCCTGGGGGAAAGGTCCCGTCGCCCCAGCCTTTAAACTACCTGCACAGCCAAAACCTCTGGAAGAAAGGGGGCACATCCACCGTGCACCCTCACCAGCTTCCGTCCAAGGTCGCCCACACCCCTTACTTTTGGTTCAGGTAGCCCAAGGCCCAGCAAGCAGTGTCGTCCAGATGGGGCCACATACACCGGCAGCCCCCTGCACCTTTTTTTTGCCCCACGCCAATACGAGCCCACTGGTCCCTTAAAGTGCCCCACAATGCCCGTGACACCACACAGTCTCTGGGTCCCATCTGGAAGTCGTTTAGGGGCCCCAAATATATCGGGCCCCCACTAGGGTTTTTCTCAGCCCCAGTGTCCACTTTCGGGCGGATGGCTTCCCATTACTGACCCCTCCCCCTTCATCTTTTTGGGTTGGGACGGCAGTTTACCCAAGGGGGGCCCCCGGGAAACCGAGAAGGGGCTGGGTTTGGGCCCCCCTTCTCACCTTGTCCGAGTTTTCTTCCCTGTCCCACTTCCTTACCCTTTTAGGACTTTTGCACTCGGATGGTGACCAAAAAGGGCCACAGTCCTTCAGCACGGCGGAAAGGCATCAGAACCCTTTGGGTTTTGATGAGGACGTGTTCTCCGCTCCCCCCGACCCCAAAATTATGTCTGTGCCCTTCCTTCCCGCAGCCCCAACACAAGCCTTGGAAAATTTTTCGGGCCACCCTCAATGAAAACCTTCCCCCAACTTTACCCTTTCCGGTCCGGAGGTTCGTCGGGGCTGGACCCTAGCCCTGGGCCCACTGGTTCCCTTTCCCGGGAAGGCCTCAAACCCCAAAGGGCCCTCGCCAGCCCCACCTGTAGGCCCCTCGGGGTTTGGCCTGTTTGGACAAGATTTGCAGCTGCGGTTTCCTGAAAACCCACCCAACAAAAAAATCGGAGCCAGGCCACAATCATCTCTCCGAAAGCCGCAGGGTACGCCCTTTCCTTCCCAAGCCCCTCCACATCCTGGCCAGGGGGGACAGTGTCTGCCACGCCCCACGAGTCGTTTCCCTTCAAGCGCCCCCCCGATTTTCCCTCGGCCTGGTGGTGGTCCCCCAAAAACGGCTTTTTAAAAAGCCTTGCCACGTGGGTAAGAGGTTTGTTGGGATGGGGCAGATCCCCACCCACTTCCACCGCGGGGCCCCTTAGCGCTTTTTACCATGCCGGGCCCTTCTTTTCTGGCTCCACCCCCTGGGCAGATGCCAGAATTTAAAATTGGGGGCAACATATCCCTCCCAGGCCCCCTTTCCCGTCGTACTAGTTTGGTTACGCCTCACGGGAAGTCGGGAGGCCGAGGGGGCTGCAGGGTGGAGAACGTTTTCCCTTTGAACTAACCACCTGGGGGGGGGAAGGAAAAGGGGGTGAGGGAGGCAACAAAGGCGGGTGCCCGGGTCCGAGTTGCCGCCCCCTTTATACCCAAGGGGGGCGGATCGTTTTTTGGGGGTTCCCCCCCGGGCCTTTGCAGCGACCACTGGCTCCGACAGGGACTTTGCGGGGCCCCGGGGGGTTTCCCTCCCACGGCCCCCAGGCAGACCCCATTTAAACCCTGACATTTGGGAATCTGTTGCCAGAAAACCCCGTCCCGCCTTCTTGCTTGCAAAAGTTTAATTTCCCGTGGCGCCATCTTTTGGGCGACATGATAAATCGGCGCGTTCACTGATAAAAAAATCACAAATTCCCCTCCGACCCCCTTTTTTAAGCCGGTCGCCCCCGTC
>NW_023640014.1:35000-43770 GCF_015228065.2 Penaeus monodon
TCAATATATTAATTATATAAAGTATATATATAATTTTATTATATTTTATATATTATATAATTAGATAGATATATATAAAATATATAAAATATAAAATTTTTATATATTAAAATATATATATGTATATATTAATATAATACTAATAAAACATAAAGGCATAAAAATTTTTAATATATATATTTTTATAATATAAATAAAATTTTATATATATAATATATTAAAAAAAAAAAATATAACATTTTGTGCATATAAGGTTATATTAAATAAATTATATATATTTTATATAATATATATATATATATAATATTTTAATACATTACAATATGTGAAAAAAGAAAAAAAATTTATATAAGATTAAATATATATTATAAAAATTTTTTTTTATTTTTTTAATTTTTTATAATATATATATTTTATTATATTTTAAAATATATAAAACATATATTTACAAATTTTATTTACTATTATATATATATAATATATATATAATTTTATTATTAAAAATATAATATATATTTATATAAAATTATATTATATATATAAATATTGTGTGTGTGTGTGTGGTTCCGGTGGGTGTGTGTGGGGGGTGTGTGTGTGTGGGGTGTTTGTGGGGGGGTTTTGTGGTTTGTGTGTTGTGTGTTGGGGTGTGGGGTTTTTTGTGTTGGGGTGTTTTGTGTGTTGTTTTTTAAGTGGGGTGTGGGGTGTGGTGTGTGGGGTGTGGGGAGTCTGTGTGTTGTGTGTGTGTGTGTGTAAAAATGTATATAAATGAATTTTTTTTTTGGGGGTTTTTGAATGTGTGTGTGGGGTGCGTGTGGTAAATATATAATGAAATTTTAAAAAAACACATTTTTTTAAAATTGTCGCTTCTTGCTTTACTTACCCGTAATTTTGTCCCAGGTACATCTGTAAATTTTAATTCTTTCCAAGTATTATCCCCTCTGTTATTTTTTCCCAAAACGGAAATAATTGGGGACAGAAGATATCTGTAATGAAAGTCTCATAATTTATGACCGTAAAAAGAATATTTTGCCCATGCAAAAAAAAATACATATATAAACCATATAACAAAGCCATAGATATAAATAAAATATATATATACATTTTAATATATATATATATATATAAAATATATATATGGATATATAACTATTTAATTAAAATTATAAATTATATTTTATAATAAACATAATATATATAATATATATATAAAATTTAAAATATATATTTTATATATATATATACAATTTAAATTTCCCTTTTTATAAAAATATGTTGATATACATATATATATTTTTTTTAGGGATAATAGTACATATATCACATATATAAATTTTACTATTGTTTATATATGTGTGGGGTGTTTCAAACACTTTTGGGACACAAAGATGAAAAAGGGAAAAAAACCCTAGTAAGAAATGGGAAAAAAAACTATTTAATTTTTAAATTTTTTTCTTTTCCTTTCCTTTTATATATATATATATATATATACAATAATATATAATAATATTATATATATTAAAATATATAATGTATTTATATTTTATGCGTATATATATTATATTATATATAAAATTTTATATATATTTTAATTAAAATATAAATTTTATATATATATATATATATATGGGGTGTGTGTGTTGGGGGTGTGTGTGTGTTTGTGTGTGTGTGTGTGTGTGTGGGGGTGTTGTTTTGTGTGTGTTTGTGGGGGGGTGTGTGGGTGTGTGTTTTGTGTGTGTGGTGTGTGTGTGTTTGTGTGGGGTGTGTGTAGTGTGCCGGGGGTTTGTGGTGTGTGGGGTGTGTGTGTGTGTGTGGGTGTATTTTTAAATATGTATATGTATATATATATATACATATTATTTTTATTTATGTGTATTTTAATATATTCATAAAGGGTACCCAAAATTTTTTTATATTATAATTATATATATATAGATATATATATATTAATATAAAAATATATATATTGATATATATATATAATATATATATAGTTTAAAAGGCCCGGAGAATCGCTTTTTCGTCTGTAACTATTCTTCTTCTACTGGATATAGGGTTTTAAAATTGACATTTCTTTTATTTTTTAAATTCCTTTTGGGAAAAAAAAAACCCTTTATAATAAAAGAAAATCAAATATCAAGTTTCTTTATATTTATATATATATGTATTAATATATATATATATATATTAAAATATTATTATATTTAAAATATATATATTATATAACACACACACAACCCCACATAATATAAAACATATGTTATATATGGGTTATTATGTGTATATATATAACCACACACATAATAAATATATAACATAGGATATATATGTGTGTGTGTTTTGTGTGTGTGTATAAAAATTATATAAAAATATAAAATATATATTTTTTTATATTAAAATTTTATAATATATATTTTATTTTATAACATATATTATAATATATTAAAAAAAACTTGATATTTGAAATTCATTTAATTTTGAAGGTTAATTTTCATAAAGGGAATTTTCAAAATGAAAGAAAAGTCAAATTTTTTAAATTTTTAATCCAGTGGAAAAAAAATAGTTACAGACGAGGGAAAACGTTCCCTGCATTTTAAAGGGGGGGGGAAAAAAGCATTTGATGGGATTGGGTTAATTGAGCAGTGAAAAAAATATAAGACATAAAGATGCTGACCAACAGGAAAAAAAAAAAGAAACAACAGGGAAAAACATTTGAAAAAGGGGAACGAAGGGGACAAGCGGATGCGGAAAAAAAAAGACTGCAACAAAGGGAAAAAGGGAATTGTGGGTATGTACAGTACGGACAAAAAACGGGGGGCCGTGGGATAAAACTTCGAAACCCCTTTCTAACTTAAATAACAAAAAGGGCACATTACTTTTGGGGCTCGAGCCGGAAAAAAAAACATGGTTTAAATTTTGACTGCAGTACTACGTAAAGTTTGTGAATAGTTGTTGTGGTTTTGGTGTATTTTCATTTTGCGCTTATGTATATTTGCAAGTGAGTCCCGTGTGGGTGACCGTATATATGCTTGTATATTTTTAATGGGAGGGGAAATGATTATGGGTAAATATAAAAAAGAACGATCAACAAAATCTTTCCCATTTACTTTGCTCTCGCCCGACCCTTTTAAATTTTCCCCTTTTAAATTTCCGTTGTATTTCAGAGGGTCGATTCCCCAAACCAAGCCCTTTTGTGGATGTGTGTTGTGTAATGGGGGTATGTTTAAAATATATTTTATTATATTTTATATATATTTATATATATATATCTATAATATAAAATTTTAAAATTTTAATATATTTCAAAATATAACAAGACATTTTATTAGGGATATTGGGTACAAAAACACACACACAACACACACACAAAACACCCACACACACACACAAAACAAATATATATATATTTTATATATTATAATATAAAGAATATATATTATTATATATTATACAAAATAATATATATATATATATACATATATATTTTAAACAACCATTATATATATTATATAATATATAAATATACTATATAAATATATACATATACATAATAATTATACATAATTATAATAATAACTATATATACATATATATAAATATATATACATTTATATACATATATATATATATAAAACATATATATATAATATATATAAAATTTTATATTCATTATATATATATATATATACTATTATATATTATATATATATATATATATATATATATATATATATATATTTCTCTCTCTCTCCGTCTCCCCTCCCTCCCTCTCCCTCTCCCTCCCTCCCCCTCTCCCTCTCCCTCTCTCTTTCTCTTTCTTTTCTTCTCTCTCTCTCTCTCTCTCCTCTCCCCAAGTCCGCTCTAAGCTCCCGAAGGATGGAGCTTTTACCTCGGGCGAAGTAAAAGCCACGCCTCTCCCGGTCCCTGATAGCGGAAAATTCCCTCTTACAGTCGGCAAAAAAGTGTGATTGGACGCCATCTTTATACCTGTTTCTTCGTCAAGTTGTAGTGGAAGGAAATTAGGCTCTGGGAACGCATGATCTAACCCGGGCCCTTCTCTTTCTCCAATAAGGGAGTTTTAAATGTGGTGTGTGTGTGATATATATTATATATATATATATATATATTAAAATATATATATATTATATATATATATATTTTATATATATATAGTTTATATATATAATTATAATTTTTGTGTGTGGGGTGTGTGTGTGGGGTGTGTGTGTGTGTGTGTGTGTGTGTGTGTGTGGGTGTGTGTTGTGTGTGTGTGATTGTGATCTTCAAAATTATTTTCTGTATCAAAATGTCGTACTTAATTGTGCACATCTACATCTTATATATTTTAACTCGATTACAGACAGACTATTGCTTATATGAGTGAATGGTAAAAGAACTGATATTTTTCCGCATCGAAACCATGTATGACCCGAAAGGCGATCTACAGACGGATGCCGCATCTCTGATTGCAAGGACGAACGACGGGTCCGCATCCGTGCAACCCGCGAGACACTTCTCCAAGGTTTCTCTCTTCTTGATGCTCTTAAAGTGTAGAAGTGAAAGTAACGTGTTTTGATCATATTACATATATATGGACCCTGGTTTCTTAGACAGTTTGCTTTTTCGGATTCTGATTGGTGGCATGCCGAATTTCTAATTGAAAATTATAAACGATTTTTTTAATATGACATTTTGGACTAAGGCTTGGCGTTGGACCAGGAAAACAGTACTCTGTAATGGTGCAATAAATGACGTTTTATAACCATTAGTTCCTTTTCAGTGGATTGGAATTTATGCGAATTTACGTTTTAGGAAAACAATTTCCAAATATTTTAAAATTCACACTCCACTGCGCTTGAGTCCCGCTACGGACGGGACTAATCCATTTGCGTGTTACATGTACGGTTCTATTTTCCAAAGTGAAAATTCATTGGAATTAATTTCTGTTCCCTGTTTGTTTGTTTTTCCTTCGATCTCAACTTTAAAGTGAAAGGTAAATTTAGAGAGGAAGCGTATTGATTTTTTTTTTTTAATGAGAAGTCAATGAATTGAATCCAGTTCATTTAAGGGTAAAGGTGTGAGAACTATCATACTAGCTTATTGTCAACATGAAACTTCCGCATGGGTAATTCGAGAAGGGAAAAGAAGACTGGTGTGATCCATTATTACAGAAACTACTGCTGAAAATTTATTCTAGCAGTGGTAAAATATTAAAAATGGAACTTTAATTTCTAGTCTTTTTTTTCCTGTTTAAAAAAAAACAGTGGAGTAATACAAGCCTATCGTTAATGTTTCTTTTATGGTTTGAGATATATGTAATTTTTTACCAGATTATGAAAAAAAAAATGCAGTGAATATCTACAAATTCCATTAAAAGTATTTATACAGAAAAGTTCTCTCTATACCTAATTGCTAACTTGAAAAAATGATTCCTAGATTAAAAACTGTTATTATTATTATTATTATTATTATTATTATTATTATTTTTGTTGTTGTTTTGTTGTTGTTGTTGTGTTGTTGTTGTTGTTTTTGTTTTTTGTTTTTGTTGGTTGTTGTTGTTGTTTTTTTATTATTATTATTATATTTTTATTATTATTATTATTATTATTATTATTATTATTATTATTATATTATTACTATTACATTATTATCATTACTTACTTACTCTACTGCTATTATTACTATTATCATTACCATTTATCATTATCCTTATCTTATGATTACATTATTATCATTACCATATTTTTATTTATTATTATCATTAACATTATCATCATTATAATTATCATTATCAATATTTTATTTTTTATTATTATTATTATAAATATTATTATTATTATTATTATTATTATTATTATCATTATTTAATTATTATTTACTATTAATCATTATTATTTATATTTTTAATATATTATTATTATTATTATATTATTATTTTTATCATTATTATTAATTGCTATTATTACCATCGTTATAATTATTATCATTATAATTATTATTATATATTATTATTTTATTATTTATTATCTTATTATTATTATAAAATTAAAAATTAAAAATAATTAAATATTTATTTATTATTTTTAAATTATTATTTATATTATTATTATTATTTTTATTATTTTATTATTATTATTATTATTATTATTATTATTTTTTAGATGATAGAAAATTTAATACTTAGTATAGTAATATTAGTATAGACTTTTAATTATATTTTTAATTATATTATATTATTATTATTTTATTTTTTCCTTACATTTTAATAATTTTTAATAATTTTTAATTTTAATATTTAATAATTTTTAATTAATTTTTAATAATATTTTAATTAATTATCATCATTATTATTATTTATTAGTATATTATTAAATTGTATTATTTTATTATTTTTTTTATTATTATTATTATTATTATTATTATTATTATATTGGATTATTTTTTTTATTTAATTATTATTATTTTAATTATCATTCGATATTACATTATTATTTTATTATCATTTATTTTATATTTATTTTATTATTACTAATTATTAATTTATTAATTATCTTATATCTTTTATTATTAAGCATAATAGATTATTTTTTTCTTTTTTTTTATTTATTATTATTATTATTATTTATTATTATTATTTTATTTTTTTTTTATTTTATTTTTTTTTATTATTATTATTATTAATATATAATTATAATAATTAATATTATTATAAATTAAATTTTAAATAATTATTTTTAAATTATTTTATTATTTTTTTATTCTTAATTGATTATTTTATTATCACTATTATTATTACTATAATATAATAATATAATAATAATAATAATAAATAATTTCTATTATTATTTTATTATTATTATTTTATTATTTCATTTTTATTATTATTACATTAACATTTTATTATTAATATTATTTTATAAACTTTGACAGCTTAAATAATCAAAGTTACAAAATTATAATACATAATCATACAGCTTCCTAAAGGAGACGGGAGAGTTTTACATATGCCTGTTGCATCTTTCGTTGCATAGGCTGACGTATTATCTGCTTCCAAGCAATCCATAATGCAGTCTCCCGATGCTTCCCTTCTCATGATGGCTCTTGCGGCTGTGGATGCAAATTTAAGCTCTTTTGTTTGAGATGAAATGCTTTTTAATTGTAAGATTTTCTAAACTGTTTCGTGGCACAATATTTTTAAAGTAGGGGGGGCCTTATAATTCGAGACATATTTCTGGAACAGAATTAAAATGTGGTAGGAATCTAAATTGTTTATACAATACCCATACATAAATTTTTTGTTAAGCGGTTTTACATTAATTCGCTGATGGGTTGCCTAAGAAATCATTAAATTTATGATGGGTCCAGGCAACCTCTCAACCCCAATTTCTTCCGAATGCATGCGAATCACTCAAAAATTTTATACGTAATGAAGAGTGACTCAGGCAAGAAATACTGATTAAAAAAAATACTGATTCTTCTTCCCAATAGCGCTCTGATTATTATATTTTACATAGGAATATTTCCAATAGTTACCTTTCCTGCACATGAAATAGCTTCAATTTGTTTTTTTCTTTTTTAGGGTAAAGCCGGACTCTTTGATACTGTGAAGTTAAGATATAGTGCCCTTTTCCAAATGAAATGCGTCTGAATCGCAGTGAGTGAAAGAACCGGTTTTGAAATGAAGACGTCATATTTGCCATTCTCGTTAGTATGGATAGTGTGTAGCATTTTAAATGACAAATCGAGCGGCAAGTGATTTTCCATGAGCAGAAGCTTCAATACATATGGACATTTTCTGAGGGTAAGGGGGCATATCTTTAACATGATATATATAATAATAATATATATATATTATATATATATATATATATATATATATATATATATATATATATATATATATATATAGAAATATATATATACATATATATACAAACATATATGTTTTATATTTTTTTTTTTTTTATTTTATATATATTATATATATATATATTTTAATATAAATACATATATTAATACATATATATATATAGGGGTTTTGTTGTGTGTGGTGTGTGTGGTGTGTGGTGTGTGTGTGTGTGTGGGGTGTGTTTGGTGTGTGGTGGTTTTTGTGTGTTGTGTGTGTTTGGTGGTGGTGTGTTGGGTTTTGTGTGTGTGTTGTTGTTTTTGTTGTTGTTTTTATTTTAGGCGAAATATAGTTTAAAAGGTAATAAATTAATTATATGTATATTTGGAAAGGTGGTGGTTTGTTTGAAAATTTGTGTTTGTTTTTTTTTTGGTTGTTTTGTTTTGTTTGTGTTAGTCGGTTGTTGTTGGTTTTAATGTGGTTGGCAAAATGGATTTTAAATGGGGTCTTTATTCAACCGTTTTTAAGGGGTGGTGGTTCTAATTTAGCAAAACATTCGTGTGCAATTTCCTCCTTCCTAAAAAGTATAGTTTTTTTCTCTTTATGTTATAACATTTTTAATTGTTCCCAATCAGCTACATCCTTTTTTTTTTCTTAACCCAACCCTAAATTTAAAAGTGTTCAATATAGGAAGCAAAGGAGAGAACTTGGTTCCTTAAACTTTAATGCCCTTTTAGTCCCTTTTAAATTGTTAAAATTGTGCCATTATTACTTGTAATTTTTTTAAACACGAACTTAAATTTAAGAGGCAACCCTAGGAAATCAATTGGGGCAAGAACTTTATAAAAGGCCAGAAAAGAAACTTAATTTAAAGCTTTTCATGCCAGGGTTTTCTTTTCTCGCTACCTTGGAAGACAAATTAGGTGG
>NW_023640015.1:0-11655 GCF_015228065.2 Penaeus monodon
TTAATTTCCCTTAGGGAGACAAATTTATTTTCAATAAAATATAATTAGGCATGGTTTATGCAAATTTTATGCACTTAGAGCATAATATTATTTGTTTTGATTTTTAATCTATTATTGTTATTTGTAAGATATTTATTGATAATTTTTTAAAGTTTTAAACATTTTAATATTTCTAGTTAACAAGGTATTCGCCGCTAATGACCTTAGCTGTTGACGCGGCAGATAATTTTAAATAATCAATCAATCGTGGAACTTCTCTGCGCCGTCATGGAGGGTGAGAAGGTCGCCGCCAATCGCCTTGCAGAAGGAGCGAGCTTCTCCCCAGCTGACCTGCGAGGAGACTCAGGTTGGAAAAGAACGCAAGGGCCACTCGTGAAAATGGTAGGAGGATGTACGCAATCATTGCAATATATGTGTAGATAAAGGAAGGATAAAGAGATTGACGGGGAAGTTGGAAAAGGCAGGGAAGGGAGAATAGAAACGGAGAGTGAGAGAGAGAGAGGGAGAGACGAAAGAGAGAAGAGAGAGAGAGAGAGATAGATAGAGATAGAGATAGATAGATAGAGAGAGTGGGGATCACACCCTAACCGTTAATTAACACACAAGGAGTACAATTAACGCACCTTTCCAAAGAAGAAGATGGACAGGCACCGATCGCCCACACGGGTGTAGAACTGAGGGCAGTCGGGGTGGCTGACGGTAGCGTTGACCTTTTCAAGGAATTCTTCTCCCAAAGCCTCGACCTTTTCCACGCTTGAGTGTCTCACTAGGAAGGGGGAGGGAAGGGAGCAATGATAGAGAAGAAAGGAAAAAGCAAAGAAATGATTTATGAGATCTACTAAAGAAGACTAGCAAATAGCAAACAGGAGGTTCCAAGGCCTTTTTTTCACCGACTTCTTTTGCACTCACCAGCAGAAATGATTTATTAGAGCTACTGAAGATGACTAGCAAACAAGGGATTCCAAGGTGAAAATTTCACATAATCTTTATTTGCATTTTTTTCACCGACTTTTGCACTCACCAATAGATTCTTCTGACGGCAGGACAAATCCTTCAAAGGTCGAAGTTTTTCTTCCCTCAACATCTGTGGCACGAGAAAGTGTTACGTAATGTGTAAAGATGGCCAAACACATGGTCACACGCATATGCATAATCACAAATGCACACAAACATGTCATAGATCTCCAAAGCGACTCCATTTCATCATCCTGGTAACCACTAAGAGCCTTGTGAAGGATCCTTACCTGGCACAGACGCATGTCCAGGTCCCCCTCACACGGCGGGTCGGAGAGCTCGCATTTAGCGGCTGATGGTGACGCAGTTGGGCCCTCCCATCCTGCGACACCTGACGGAGCCTCGCTCGCGGGTATCATTGCGCCCAAGGGCCTGCAGTGGGTGTTGGTAGGGAAAGGTTAATGTCGGCATGGAAAGATTAGTGTTGAGAAGAAGAGGTCACACGTTGTACTCTACGAGAGCCTACGGTGTCACTGTTATGTTGTGATATTTCTTTTGTCGTTATCAAGCTGTCCTCTGATTTTATCATTGTTTGACCCTAGTGAGCATTCTGTTTGATTACACAAAAAGATTTTCAAACAGTAGTTCTCAAAGGTAAATCAGATGAAGAAGGCAAACTAGACAAGTGAGTATCCCGTAATCGTTCTAGCAGCTATTGCTCTAAACTTACTTTTGCCTTAATAAACTCGACAGCGATTCGTATTGGTTTGAGGTTCCCATAGAGCTGGACTTGTAGTTTAGTCCCCTTCCCCTAGAGTGCCACAAAGAGACTCAACCCCACCCCGCAGATGGCGCTCTCCCCGTCGGAATAGTCGCCGCAGGGCGTTGTCTCCGTCGCAGATGTAGCGGATCCTCGTGCAGCGATCGCTGGTTCCGCAGTGGATCTGCTCGCTCTCGGGACACGTGGCCGCGACTGAAGGCAGATATCTCTTTGACATGAATCATGACAATAATGACTCCTGGCACTTCATGAGATTTTTAAAACAGTTTTAGGCCATGGATAATCCCCTTTGTTTTCACAAGAGTTAGAGAAAGAGAACAGAAAAAAGTAGAGGGAGAGAAAGAGATAGCAGAAAGAGAGGCTGGCAGATAAATAAAAAGGAGATATAACGATAGCAAAAGGGAGAGACAGGAAGAAAGTGAGAGAAAGTGAGAGAGAGAGAAAGGCAGATAAATAGTTATAAATAGAGGGAGATAAAGAGAAAGAGAGTGAGAGCGAGCAAAAGAATGATAGATTGAGAAAGCGAGAGAAAGAGAGAAAGAGAGAGAGAGGATAGAGGGAGAAAGATAGAGAGGAAAGAGGGAGAAAAAGAGAGAAATGGAAGAGAGAGGGGCGGCAAGAGAGAGAGAGAGAGCGAGAGGGAAAGAGACGGAAAATGATAGAATGAGAAAGAAAAAAATTAGTGAAAGAGAAAGAGAGATAAAATGAGAAAGATAGAGAAAGGGAGAGAGAGAAAGATAGATAAAGAGGGTGAATAGAGTGAGAAAGAGAAAGGCAGAGAGAGAAAGAGAGTGGAAGGCTTGGACAACCGACCAGAGAAGAGACACAGCGAGATAACACCAGTGGAGGGTAACTAAAAAGACGATGAATACAGAACATGGGGAAGATGAAAGAATTAAGGAGACATCGCCAACAAATATGGAAGAAAGAATAAATCGAAAAAGGAGAAAGGTGTTTGGCTGAAGCGTGACATTTGGAGGGCTGACCTTGGGGAAAAGCAGAGGAGAGCTGCTAACAGGACCTTTAGGGGCCATCATGTTGTCTCCTTGACCTTGTTTAAGAATATATGTTAATAACAATACATATTTTAAAAGAATGGAAACATTGATTATAAGAAAGACTAGAAAGGGGCACATATGGAAATTAAAATATCACTGACCAATAAAAAATTTATAAAAATAAAATTAATCAATAATAAAAAGGTACCTTCAATAAAACCCTCCTAAAAGCAAAGGTTGCCATGAATATTGCAATGAATTCAGCCATCTCTTACAAGCTAAACAAATAGAATCGTTGAATGTTGGCGTACAGCAACATATTTTTACAGAAACCACCCACTAAATACCAAATCAACTTTCTAAAAATCGAATTATAGGAGAGGAAAGTTCGAAACCCCACAAAAAGTTTGGAAAGAGTGATTTCGCCCTTTGCTTGCTGAGTTTGCGAAGTTTGGTTCCCGGGGCCCTTTTATTAGGGCCCGGCCGTGTAGCTTTTTAGGTTTTTCCATTGTTGGTTGACACTCGGAGCTTACCAGGGGCGGTGGGTTTTGCAGGGGCGTCGTGCGTGGGTAAGCATCTCGATAATCTTTTTACCAGCACTACGGCTGTTTTTCTGGGGGTTTGTTTGGGAATTCCCGTGCAGCTTTCTCCAAAGTAGGTCCAGTGTGGGTTGGCTCCCGCAAGCAGAAAAACACCTCTCTTACGTTCAGGTTGTATAATTCCATGTCAGTGGTAACCTAGGGCATTCTGTGCAGAATGACTCGGTACCCTTTGTTTATTCAGAGAGGGGCCAGGGGGTAAACCCTTGGCTTTGAGTACCAGCTGGCCGAGGGGAATATCTCTTTCCTTTTGTGAACGCAGAAGGGAAGGGGTTTGGGCCGTCACCGCATTCCTCCTAAGTAAATTTCGGCTTGATGTTATCATGGGATTGGGGGGGCATCCCCGGCCGTTTTCGGTAATCTGTCAGAAACCCCATTCCTCTGATCCCTATATGGTTTGGGAACCCCAGTTTATGAAATTCTTTACCCGAGCAAGTACCCTTTTGTGTATTGTGCGATGGTTGTCGGGAGGTAGAATGTTGTCAGTGGGTGAGCGCTGTAAAGACAGTCGACGGCCCCTTTTGGAGTCTGTGTGTAGACCCTTTCCTTCCCCCTCACGGACGCGTGGCTTAGGTCCATGATAGAACGCCTCGCCTGTAGGAGGGGCGTTGTTGTTACCTTCAGGGATATTTGGCATCCCTTGCTGCGAACCCGGCGCCGCAGTGGGGGTCAAGGGGATCACCGCCCACCCGTGTAATATGTTCGCCCCCCGGAGGGGTGATGGTTGCAATGACCCTCGGGGTTTCTTTTTTCTGCCAGTCTCATGACCGAGAACTCTATCGGGGTTTGTGCCACGGGGGGATTTTCGAAAAAGTCAGGGGGGGGGAGCACCCCTTTGGGTAGTAGGGGTTTTTTGAGCTGATGGCGTATTAGCCCCCGGCTGGTGAGACAGCCGGGAGTCTTTTGCAAACAGCTCTTATCTTGTTCTAGGCGTTGATATTTGTGTCTTAGGCTTGTTTCCTGGGCCTGGTGACCTTTGTAAGAATTGGCCCCGTTAGATAAATTTCGTGGGGGAAAGGGGGGAGAAGGTTTGTCTCCAGAGGAGGTTGGCCTTCGCCCCCCTTTGGCGCCCCCAAAAATGCCCCTGGGGGTTCTTTTTGGGGAGCCCAATCGGTCTTTATTTTCTCTTAACCCAATCAGAGAAAGGGAGGCTAGTTACAATGGCCTGAAGAAGACATAAAATGATCTTAGTACTCTGTGTCGGGCCCCCTTGCTCTTCCACTCATGCTCTCATGACAGACAGTCTTGTTTTTGTTGGTCAAGGGGGACGGCCCTCCTGGTGGAAGGAGAGGTCCGGTTACCTTACCCCAAGGTAGAGGTTTAAAACCCCCCCAAATCCATTCCCTGGTTTTTAGACTTGTGCCTTGAACTTCTGTCTCAGAGCCATGGCTTTGGTTTTGGCGCAGAGATTTTTATCTGCCCTGCAAACTCCTGGGATACCAAAGTCCAGACAACGCGGGGCTCTTTTTAGGCAGGGGGTCCAGTGGAGATGATAGCAAGATCTTTCCATAGGAGAGATTTTGCACCCAATGGGGGTTTTATGTGAGGATCCCGGGTTTTGGGGTTTTAAAAAGAGTGGATGAAAAACCCCAAAACCCCCTGTGGCGTTATTTTAGGGGCATGTGCTGTAAGGTGCCCTTTGGGAAATTGACCTGCTTTTCTATTCCAAAGTGTACCTTCCAAGCCAAGAGTTACTTGATTCCTTTTTGGATCAGGTTCCTGAAGGGCAAGAGGACTTCCCAAATTAAAAAACCCTTTCTCCAGGTCAAGGAATACTGCCACAGATGCCCCCGGGTTTTATTGGCTCAAGAGGTGGCTAGCTGTGCGCTTGTCATGCCCGGTGAACCCGGGGGGGTTTCGTGTGGGGGTCCCATTTTCATTGGAGCCGGTTCGACCATCCTTGGGCAGTTTTGGCCGACAGCTGGGGAGAGAGATGGGGCGGTATTTCCCCCGGGCTCCTTGGTTTAGGGAGGGGGAACTATGGTAGCCCTTTTCCAGCTTGGGTTTTAGAGTGGAAGTTTCCCAGGATTGTGATGGTTGCGGAATGCAAGTCCCTCCCAGCCCCAGGCGGGAGTTTGAGGGGGACGAGATCCGTCGTGCCCGGGGGCGAGTTGCAACGGGTTTATGGCATCTTTGTTCCCCAGAGAAAGATAACGTCTGAGTTTGGGGTTTGGGCGCCCTTTCTTGAGTGAGCAAGCTGTCTGGTTAGGCGTTTTTTGCTTGCCCTCATTTCGGGGGGCAGACTGTCGCTACTCGTTCTCGCAGAGAACTCTTGCCCCCAGTCGTGGCCTCGGCCTGGGGGTCGGGGTGCGGGTATCTCGGGGCTGAGCGGGGGTGGGCTCACTACCCGTGCCATAGCTCTGAGGGGGGTAGGGTGATCGAAAGACCCCCATTCCGCCTTTTTTCCTCCTCATTTGCTGGCATTTTCCTTGGCCCCCCTGACAGCCCCCCTTAGGGGGGGTAGGTTGTGGGGGGTTTCTTTGCCTTCGGAAAGTTTTCGCACATATTTCCCCTGTGGTGACTCCCTAATCTCGTCATTGAAGTACCAGGCGCCCTTGGATCCTGGGACCCAGGCCGATTTTGGGTAGGGCAGTGAGGCTGCCATCAAGGGGCTTTTACAAGTCTGGTTTGTAGCACTTCCACATTTTCGCCTGTGGGGTTCTTTGCTTCCAGACGCGGGCCAAGGCGCTCGGACGCCTCCAGTGGCCCTTGCCGTTTCATCTGGATTCGGTGGGGGGATTCGGCTGGGCCATATCCATGAGGGTTGTATAGTGCCATAAGGGTCCTAGTGGGTTCACGACACGCCAGCCAATCCTCTCACCAGATCGCAGTGGCCAGGGTGGGGTCTGGACCCCTCCTCTCACATGCGTTGGCTCCTGGCTTTTGAGGAGAGCGATCTCGGGGAATGTCTCAAGCCTTTGGCTAGTGACGGCCAGCCGCACCCGGTGCCCTGCAGGGGCAGGATGGGTGGTGGCATGAAGCTCCCCCTATGATACCGGCGGTGTGGGAAGAATACCTGGCTGATGCAAGCTACTGCAGTGGGCCCTGCTGTACACATTGTAAAATTTTCAGGGGTCCCCCGGCCCAGTTGAATCTCGACGGCAAGAGTTTTCAACACTTCTCCACAGTGCGGTGCATCGGCTATTGCGGAGCGGGGAATTTGTTGCTTCACCAGGGGCATCAGGCCTTTTTGCCATGGAAAGTGGCAGCGCGTAGACGTGATACCGGCGAAGCGAACAGCTTCCGCTGATAATGTCTCCCGGAGCATGAGATGTCAATGCTCCTTGATCGCCCCTATTTCGGGAGGATGGCACTCCTTTAGGAGAAGCCACAAAAGTTCCCCTGCAGAATATTTGATGGTGCCATGATGTACTAATTGATAGTTACATGAGGGCATGTCATATTGGGGTTTACGGTCGGAGTCTGAAAAAATCCAGGGAGACCTCACTGTTGAGGGGGCTCCTTGGCGTGGGCTTTCCCCGGGCCAGGGGGGTGGGAAGCTTGGGAGCCGACTTTCGTTTGGCTTTTCTTTGGCCAGGGTGTTTTTTGATTTGCGGCCTTGCCTGGCGGCTAGCTTCTTCTGATTCGGCTTTTGGCACTGAATAGTGGTTAGGGTTGCCCGGAGGCATAGCCGGGTAGGCTCTGCCCGGGGGATACCTGGGTTGGAGAGGGGGGGGGATTCGACCTGGGGGAGGGAGGGAATTTTGGGTGATTTGGCCCCCTCCATCTTTCCTTTCCCCCAATGCTTTCACAGTTTGTTTGAATGTCGTATGGCAACGTCGAATGCCCTTTTCCCCCTCTTCCTTGGTCCCGGACAAGGAATACCCTGCGGGGGCCCCAGCAGTATCAGGATCGACATGTCCCCCCGTCGAAGAACGTTCTGGGTCTGGGGGGAAACCCTGTGGGGCGTTGGAACCTTTTTTTCCGTGGTTTCCCGCACTTTCTTTACTTGGGGGAACTCCTGATTTGTCGGAGAAACTCCGGTTTTGGTGGGGGGGAGCTTTCCCTTTCCCCTTAGGAGGTCGGGAAGCCTTTTTGCTTTTTTTCTCCCCCAGGGGTGGTGCCGGGGGGGGAGGAAAAAAGTCTGGTCGCTTTTCAGCCTTTGAGGGGCCCCCTCTCTCCGCAGAGCAAGCCAGGTCCGGGGTGATGCCCTGGGCCAGTTTGGAATTTGGCTGTTGTGTCCTTCTTTTCTTTTTGGCCTTTATGCACACCCCGGATTGGTGCCTTGTACAGACAACACATTTGGTTTGGGTGTAAAGTTAGCCTGGTGGGTCCGTACTTTTGGCACTTGAAAACCCAAGGGTTCAGGCACATAATGCGTAGGTGGTAGGTACCCCAGTACCCAGTCAAGGGTGGAGTTTGGGGTACCTTTCAGGTCACCAGGGGGCTTGCCCGGTTGGGGTTTCCCTTTCGACAAACGGGAAGCCTCCACGACTGTGGGTGTGAAGTTTTCACTCCACATCTAGAGATGAGAAGCCAGTAGCACCGTCTTGACTTCTTTCCTCGGGATCAGTGGCGAGAGGCCCCTTTTTCCCATCTTTTAGCTCCTTTTTTCCCGCAGGAAACAAAGGGTGGCTGACTTTGGGGGACGATGATCATGCCCTGACTCGCGCAACCGGATCGGGGCGCCGGATTTTGCGCGGCTTCCAATCCCTTACCATTTTGGGAGGCATTGCGAAGCCTTCGGGGTTTTAAAGGGGACCTTGAATTGCGGAGAAAAGCCTTGGGGGGCCAGACTCGCCATAAGCGGTCTCCGGCCTCGGCCCTTCTTTCCCCCCTTTTTGGCTTTTTGGGGTTGCTGTGGAGGCACCAGCTTTTCGGCTGTAGCTGGGGCTCCTGATTCAGTCAGTGGGGGGTCTGAGGGGGGGTCAGAGACCCTTCCTGGTTGGGTGCTGGCCTGGAGGGGCCAGCACGAGAGTCCCTTGTTTGGACAATTGGGGACAGACATGTTTTTTCATGATTATTCGTCTTTTCCGCCATCTTGCAGCAGGCAGAATGTTCCTGTTCGGGTTTTCTTTGCCCCGGAGGCACGTAAGGGTTCAGGGGGGCTGCGTGGGCTGGGCCTTCACGGGTTTGTAACAGTAAGGTCGTCTGTGGGAGATTTTTATTTTTATTTTCCATATACTTTGGGACGCTTATCCACTCACGCCCCACCACCCGGAGCCAACACGGGGAGTGGGTAGAACCAAGTTAAAAGAACAGGGGGATGAGGGATATAAGAGCCAATTAGCCCATTTCACTGGTACACACGGACGGGGTTTGGGGACCAAAGGCAGTGATGCTTGACCCCAGCCTCCGAGGGGGAACCAGCCGATTGACCTGACGGGCCGGATTAGGGCCCCTGTCTTGCCGAAAGAGGACCAAAAAGGGTGTTGAGCCCCCAGGGCGTACCGGCACGGCATCGCTCAACCCCCAGGACTCCCGCCCCCCCCAGTCACAAGGGTGCCCCGCACGGCAAACACGGGGTAGGGTAACCTTGGGAGTATCCCAGAGGGGATTCTTCCACCTAAGGGGCACATTATGGGAACACTTCTGCTCCCCCCAGTGAGGAAGGGAGCTCTTTCACTTTTTTCAGCGTTTTCCCCTTTCCCCTCCCGGAGGTGAACCGGTACCCTTTTTTAAAGTGAAACCCTCTTTTTTTGAAACGACCAAAAGGGTTTTTACCCATTTAGAAAAGAGGGGGGTCCCGCACCCGTTTTTGTCAGTTCCTTTTCCCCCCCCCGAAAACAGCCGGCCACAGTGTTTCACCACAGTGAGGGAGAGGGAAAAACATTTCCCGGAGGTTCCTATGGCAGGCCCGGGTTTTTTGGTGAATCCCTCTTCTCTCTGAAACATCCAGAGGAGTTTCCCCCAGTGATGAAGGGGGCCTGTACCGTTTCCCGTAAGCCCTTTGTCCTCTGAAAAACAGCCCAAACCAAAACGTTTCCACACTGTGAGGGGGGAGGGCTGATTTTTTTTCCGGCAGTTTTTGGCAGGGTGGGTTTAAACGTGAAACCCCTTCTCTCGAAAACCCAAAGTTTTCCCAGTGAGAGTAGAGGGGACCTAACCTATTCCAGAAGTTCCTTCACCCTCTGAAATAGGCAACCAAAAATTTATCACAGTGAGGGAGAAAGACTAAAATTTTTTCCAGGATTCTATCACAGGACGGGAACTGGTTGTCTAGCAGCGCTATTAGACAGAACCCCGGGTGAAGGGTAAAGGGGGCTCTACCTGCCTATTTCCCTATTCGAAAGAAAAAAAGGGCAGTATCAGAGGTCTGCCAGCCAGTCCCCAAAAAAGAATGGAACTTATGCACACCGTAAGGCAGGCTTCTAAGGCCCCCAGACAACCTCCCCGGGGAGGTAAAGGTCTGCCCAGTCCCAGACGCGCCCCAAGATGGGGTCCCTTCACCAGAAGGGGTGCACAGAGTCATCCTAATGCCGAAAATTCGTTTTTGGAAAGGTAGGCTAGGAGGGCCGAAGCTAATGCAAGCACATAGCATTTTGGCACAAACAAGGGGGGCCGTTACCGTCCGGTAACGCGGAAGAGCCGAGGCAAGTTTGCATGGGACGGGCGCGGGCATTCTTTAATATGCCCATGCAAAAGCCACACGATCGAGGGACAGGTAACTTTTTTGGGCGTTCTTGGGTCCACCCGCTGCCCCCCCCTCCGCCACCCTTCCCGGGAACGATCCCCCCCTTCTCTCTGAATCGCCAATTAAGGACCGATTCACCGGGGGAGAGAGGGGAGGAGAGGGGGAGAGGTCCTTCTCGCTGCTGAGGGTCCTTCGAGGGTTTTTCCGATTTCGACCTCGCACTTTCTGTATTATAGATGGTAGCTCCCCCCCCTCGAGGACCTAGCCAAAAAAATATATTAGCCAAATCGTAAACACCTAATAAGGGGGCGTATAATTTCTGTTTGTGTTTTTGTTTTTTTTAAATCTCTTTTTTATCGTCTTTTTTCTGCATCTCTCTTTTTCCTTTCTCCTCTCATTTTCTCTCCTGTTAGTTTCTCTCTCTATCTGTTCTCTCCCTTTTAGTCTCTCTCTCTTAATGTGTGTGTGTGTGGTATGT
The DNA here is from genome assembly GCF_015228065.2 of Penaeus monodon. NCBI lineage: Eukaryota > Metazoa > Arthropoda > Malacostraca > Decapoda > Penaeidae > Penaeus > Penaeus monodon. The sequence goes on from NW_023640015.1 coordinate 10,385, forward strand.
TTGGTGTGTTTGGTTACTGTCTTTTTATCGTCTCCATTTCTCTCCCTCTGCTTTCTATCTCTCTCTAATATGTGTGTGTGAGTTTGGTGTTGGTGTTTGGATTTTATATAACATACACAGAGTTTATATTTGCAAAATAAGTAAAGTAAAGAAAACTGTATATATACAACAAAAAAAAAATTTTATATATATAATATTTTAATTATTAATAATTTATAATAAAAATTTTATTTCCACATTTATTATTTTACTCACATTTAAAAACAAGACACACTCCTTTTAATGGGGTGTGTGTTTTAAATTTCAAATTAAAAAAACTCTATTCTATAATTTACAAGTTTGTTCTTTTTATAATATGGATTTCCATTATATAAAAGTGCTAATACATAGTATTTTAAATGCTTTTTTAACAAGTTTTAAACATAAAAAATATCGAAAACGCGTGTTGGTTGATTTAAACGCTGATGTATGTATTCAAAAAGAGTTTTTCACTTTTGTTTTAAAGTCTTTTTGGTTGGAGACATTTCTAACAATTTGGTGGTTTGGGTTCCCGGGCACCAGTCCCCTGATTTGTAAAATTTTTTGCTCCCGGGTTTTTGTATTTGGTCTTTTTATATACAAGGGTTATTTTGCCTTGTGGACACTGTTTTTTTACATGATAGGTATAGCCAGTTTGGGCAATTTCTTGAAATTTTTTTTGGGGTTTGATTTCATATGTTATAGTTATATTTTGTTGTACTTTGCCATTTTTTGTTTGGTATAGTGATGTATGTGGGGTATTTTTTAGATTTCCCCCGGGAAAATGTGGTTTTATGGTAAGGGTGCCACGCCAGTATAAATATTCGGGGATGAGGGAGAAAATTTATAATAGGGATAATCATTTAAATGTAATTTTAAAATTTTAATTTTTAATATACTTGACATTTAAAAAAAATGTGAAAAAATAAAAATTTCAGAATTCTTTTTTTTTTTTTCTTGATATTGATATGTTTTAAAAAAAGGGGGGGTAACTAGTTTTGATTCATTAAAGTATTTTTAAAGATTGAATTGGTCTCTGATGGAATACTTTACTGAACGGTTAAGGGTTAAAGGCCCCACAACATAACAACATAATGTTAACAAGGTACAGCTTATGAAAAAGGATTTCACGAAAAAAGTAAAAATGTTTAAATTTTTGGAGGCAGTTTAAAAAAAGATCAGTAGAAAAAAAGTTAACAAAATGATTTTTTTTTGTTTAGAATACAGTCAGCACGGAGGGAACAAGAAGGGGT
>NW_023640017.1:0-11652 GCF_015228065.2 Penaeus monodon
ATTATTATTATTATTATTATTATTATCATTATTATCATTATTATCATATTATCATTATTATCATTATTATTTTATTATTATTATTATTATTGTTATTATTATTATTATTATTATCATTATTATTTTTATTATTATTATTATTATTATTATTATTAATTATTATTATTATTATTTTGGTATTATCAATATTTTCATCAAATAAATTATCATCATCATTATTATTATCATTATTATTGGTGGGAAAGGGTAGAGAGGATGAGTAAATGGGCTGAGGTAGGGATTAACAAGAGTTATCAAAGGAAAAAAGTGTCCGTTGAGTAAGATAGGAATTAGCAAAAGGAGAAAGGAGCTTTAAAGGTGATTAGATCACAATTTCAGGGGAAAAAATGTCAGGAAGAAGGAGAGAATCTAGGGAAGGGCTTGTTGTGACAAAGTCACATGTGTCAAAAAGGGGGGAGCGGAAGGGGGGATAGTGCAGATGAGAGGGGGCAATAGGAGGTGTTGGGAGGGAGAGGGAGGAAGGGTGCAGGGGGAACATGAATGGAAGGAATGGGAGCAGAGATTGGACGATGGATAAGGGGCAGGCATGTTATCTTGGATAATGTTAGATCGTTTTGAATGTCTTCGTGTTTCTTAAGTGAATTTGGTTGAGAAGTCTGAAAAACATAGGTTGTCTTATGAGGGGGAAAAGAGGAATTAGGCATCCGAGAGGTAGAAGAAAGGTAAGTGGAGTAGAGGGTGTAGTAGGAGAAATGGTAGAGATTGGGGTGTCTGGGTTTAGAATTGCAAAATAATTTGATTGGGAGAGGAAGAAGCTAGAAGTGAGACGTAAGATGGAGGAGGAATAGTTACAGGGAGTGTATAAACGTCTTGGGAGGAAGGGGGAGGGGTGGAGTGAAGAATAGCATTGAAGCAGAAAGTAAGAGAAAAACCTCCTCGACATGCCTCCTGTCTGGCCTCACGAAAAGTGAGGCCAAGTTTGAATCTAAAATTGCCACCTCACACTCAAACTTGTAATTAGGGTAGCCCCAATAAAATATATTATGCGAGTCACCACAGTTGACACGTGTGTGAGCATTTGGATCGATCATGACTAGGTTGAGCACAGAGAAGGCATCAGGCTGTGCAGCAGCAGTGTGTAGCAGGGTGGTCTAGACGCCAGCAATACTGACACTGGCAGGGGGAAGGTTGATATGGTCGGACAAAGAGGCACTCTTAGCCAATATACATCAAGGTGGGGGATCATCTCTACGGAAAATATTCTTGACAAATTGTAATATTGGCAGAGGACTTACGGCGGCCTCTAGAGGGAATGGTGTAGCACTGTACTGATACTGCATCATAGTCCACAAGAAAACAAGTAAGTCTTCACAGTCTGACCAGTTCCTTGTCATAGATAGGGCAGTTTATCGGGGAGATGGAGATAGTTCCGGTAAAAGTGTTAAGGGAGGGTCAAGGCTAGACAGAAATGAATCTGCCAGATAAGTCAATCAGGATTAATATTTCTTTAGCTTGAGATTCGGGTCTAACTGAAACAAGGCAGTGATGCTGCATAAGGAAACTTTGCCCTACTTGTTTCTGAAGGTTGATACTACTTTAGCTTGAGATTCGGTTCTAACTGGCACAAGGCGGGGCACTGTATAAAGAAACTTTACCTACTTGTTTTTGAAACGTTGCTGGAAGAGGAGTGTTGTCAGAGTAAGGGACTGTAGAGGGGATTTCGAAATGCCGAGCCTATTTGGCTAGACTAAACAGAGTATTCAAAAGATTTGTAGAGGTAAGGGTAGTATTTGAATGGGGACGTCAGGAAGAGGGAGTAGTGTGAGAAGTATTACTGCGGAGAGGTGGACAATGATGCTGCAGAGTAATAAGGGAGGAGGTGGTAAGTAGTATGAAGAAAGCTTTAAAGGAGGAGAAATATTTCTGGAGTTTGAGTAATGACCTGGGTGGATGATTTGGACTGGACTTAGTTGGAGGTTTTGAGGTGAGGGTATCAATGTTTAGAGTAGTGATCAAAGGAGAGCTTGAGGTCAGGTCAGGCAGAATTAAAGCCAGAGGCCTAATAGGAGTGCATAATCTGCATTATTGGCCATGATAAGCCTGGAGTATGTTTGGGAGAGAAATAGTCCACCTCTTAGGGTCACCAGGGGCATACCATCTTCATGGCTCCCCCAGGTCGTTCATGACTGACACAAAGTTAGCCTTTCATCCTTTCAACACGGCTCTCACACTGTAGGAACACCTTAGGAAGAAGAAAAGACCCTGCAAAATTAGTTGAGTCAAGGGTTGAGGCCCAAGGCAGGGGTGATTTCTAGCACTGGGTCCCAGTCTCGATCTCCTAAGCCGCTACGACAACGAGCAAGGATGGGGGGGGGGCAACTTGGAAAGGATCAGAGATAAAGGTATTAAGGATGTGTAGGAAGGGAGTAGGATGAGAGGGATGTTTCCCCTGATAATTATGGATTCTATGCCAAACTGCAGAAACAGGCAAAGTCTAGCTGATTCTGTTTTAATCGTGATGAGGGCTGATAACTGGCTGGGGATGTCTCGCTTGTAGTGATGGTTATTCCATGCTGCATGTTTCAACTGAAGTGCTTGATGCTTTCATTGTTCTACCATGGAACCCACTTTGATGTATATGGTGGGAAGGTTCAAGGAATAGCTGTATAGGCAGCCCTCAGGACATAGACAGTGAAACATGAAAACATGTCCGAAGCGGATAAGAAGGAAGATGGAGGAAGAGGAAGAGTAGGAAGATAAAAGCATGCCAGTCTGCTCTATCAAAACGCTGCATGGCGGGTTGAGGAGTAGGACATAGGAAGTAGGAGAAAGGAGGATAGGAAAGTGATCACTATAAGTAAAGTGGTCTAGAAATGACTAGTGAAAGATATGAGGAGGATGGATGTCGGCAGTCACTTTGAATGTAGAAGGAATGGGAATGGAGAGATTGGAATGTGGAAGAGATATAGGAGTCTTCTTTTGGGCCATGTTTAGAAATTTTCGGATATTCTCAAACAGGTTTTCTTGTGAGGAGGGGATAAGAAGGTAGACGTCTGAGGAGTAGATGTAGGTGAAGAAGAGGTTGTATTAGAAGACAGGGTTCCACTTCAAGTATTAAGAGAAGAGTGAGGTTGGACAGGAATAGGTTTGCCAGTGAGGTTATCTAGGTAGTGCATGGCCTTGGGACTCAGGTGTAACCGTGACAAAGGGTGAACGATCTGGATGACTTCAGAAGGAAACTTTCCCTACTTGTTTTTAGAGGCATTGTTGGAAGAGAAGAGTATTGTCTGAGAAAAGGGCTGTTGGGGGAATCACAAAAATCGATCCCATTTGGCTGGGCTAAAAAAGATCAGTATATCTCAGCAAAACTTTGCTTGTCAATGGTCTATGAGTGGATGGGCAACTTGGTTCGGCTCTGAGAACCCAGGGTGTGGAGGAAACACCCCCTTGTTTCTTCTCACTTGAGTACAACCAGCTATGTCTGTCCCCAATAAGCGTAGGAGTGTTCATGTCGTAAGGGCTCTAGATATCCTTACTGTTATAGCACAGACGCATGAGCAGTTTCTGAACTATAGCCATAAAATTCCAGAATTCAGCCACCTCCCTATTGTAGGAAGGCACAGCCTTGTATTTCTTGTTTTTCTTACTTTCTCATATTTTCGTTCTTTCTCCATCTTATTACAATCATGACTGTCGATATAGCCATGGCCCCCAATCCCCAGCAGGCCTTCAGTGCTCAGGGTTTTTTAAGAATCTCTGGGTTTTTGATAATTGAGTTCTTTCTCAAATTTATGGTTTTGTTTTTTATGTGGAATTATTGTTTTCTTATTGAGTGATGCTGAGTTTAATCCTGGCCATAATCGTATTGCAACATACCTTTTAGTAATATTCTTGGACTTTACGAGAATGTGAATGAACTTGTAGTTATATCAACAAAATTTGACATAATTTGTTGTGCTGAAACTCAGACATGAGGCACACACCAGAGTTGCTTTTATCTAATTTTAATAAACCCTTGTTGCTATGTAGGAATTCTTTGCCTCGATCTCATGGTTTGTGTTAAAATTCTAGGGTTGGTTTACGAAGTATGAAAGCGGTTATCACGAATACATGGTTGTAAGAGTTGTAGTCGTTTTAATAATTTCTAAATTTTTAGTCTTGATAAAAGTCCCCTTTCCAATGACAGATGTAGTTGGGTGCGAGCATTCATAGGAATAATAATCTTTTGGATTTTTTATTATCTGGTATGGGAGGGGTAATTAGTGTAGAGTCTATCGCGCCAATTAGTTTTTCCGACTAGCTTGTAAGATCCAGCTGGACTTTCCAATACCAGATTTCACCCTGCCTAGACAAGTCTGTTTAAATTCTAAAACTAATTGGTATGCTTTTGATATCATTGTTTGCAGAGATGTTTATAATTCTCCTTGTCCTGTTAATGCTCTGAGTTTGTTATTGTTGGACATCATAACGAGGTTTGTATCCAGCAAAACTCTTAAATCTCGTTCACATGATAAAGCATGGTTTAATGAACGATGTCACAAACTGCTTACATCTCTGGTCTACTAACCGCACTCGTCCTTGTTGGGAGCATTATATTGCCATGCAAAATACAACCAATGTTTACAAGGAGGCTAAATCTGAATATAATGCTCAACTGAAAGAAGTTCTCTTGGAAGTGCCACAACATCATTAAAGCATTTCTGTTTGGTGTTGAGTCCTTTAATGAAGCCTGGTGGTAGTGTTACATACAGTCCGATTAAGAAAACTACCTTGTTAGCAGAGTGTTTTAATTCAAAGCAAAGTTTAGAAAATATTGAACTTTTTCTCTTTCATGTCACCACTACCATGCTATAATTCATTTGCCTTTAGGTCTTCTGAAGTCAAGTATCTGTTATCAGAATTAAACGAATAGGGTGGATTAGACCCTAATGGTTTGTTTCCTTTAATTCTAAAAAGACTAAACGGTTATTTAGCCCCAGAATTAGCTGTAATCTTATGCCTCTAGTTCGCCAAGGGTTATTTTCAGAGTGCTGTTCACAAAAGCCCACTACAGTCTTCACGTAATAGTTATAGGCCAATTTCAATCACAGTTTGGTTTTAGAAAGGGACACGACTCCAGTGATGCAAAGTTTATTGAAAGGCAATCTAATTTAGATGTGTCATGAGTCAAGGCTTGTCTCTCTGGATTTTAGTGTAGCTTTTGACATTGTCAGTCTCAAAGGTTTGATTTTTAAGTTGCAGTCTGTTGATGTAAAGTTTTAAGTATTTCAACTGAATTTTTTACTGTTAGACAACAACGTTCATGTTGATGTTTTAGCTCGATCCTCGTGTGTCTTCTGGGGTTCCTCAGGGTAAAGTTTTTTGGCGTTTTGCTCTTCATTTTATATACAAGCGATATGTGGACCGGTGTTACTAATATAGACCTGATAATTCAGTCGTGGTGCTCTCGGATGGGCATGAAATTAAATCTTACTAAGACAAAGGAAATTATTGTGAGTCGGTCTAGAACGCAGTTCCTCAGCATCCAAGTCTGCTGATTAATGGTCTTCATTACTTCAGTGGATAATCTAAGGCTTTTAGTTGTAAGCCTTCTTTCAAATTTTACATTTAATTAGGAATATGGCCAGGGCAGTTTCATCTAAGTTTGGCATCATTCACAAGTGAAAGATTTATGAAGATGACATTCTTCGTAAATGCTTTCTTTCTAGCATTATGCCTCATTTTGAGTATTGTTCTCCTGTGTGGTTATCTGCTGCAGAGTCACATTTGCGATTGCTTGATCGTTCTTTTAATTCCATTAAATTTATCGGATCTGCCTTAAATGTGGACATTGTGCATCGTATGGATACTGGGGTTCTTTCAGTCTTATACAAAATTGTAACCGATACTTCACATCCGCTCTATGAGTTTTTACCTGATTTTTATCAACCTGCAAGAGTTAATAGAAATTCTATGACCCTCAGTTCAGTGACATTTGATGCAAGACGATCGTCTACTTCTGTTTTCTAGATGCTTTTTCAATGCTATCTCTTTAGGCTTTGGAATAGATTGTCTTCAGAGATTGTAACTTCTCTGACTCTTGATAAGTTTTAAGGATCAGCTAATATGTTTTTACTACATAAATAGGTGATGATTTTCTGTCATAATTCTCGATTTTTTTCAGTATAGCTCTTTATATGGCTTAACATAATAATAATGATGATGGGAGGAAGAGGGAGAGGTGTGGAGTGAGGTACTACTATGGGGAGAAAGGCACTAAGGTTGAATAACTGCAATAAATGAGGAGGTAGAAACTAAAGATGACTTTGCAGGAGATGGGGTGGTGGATATTGAGAGAGAGGAAGGGGGTGTCTTTGAAATATTGAGTCTACCCCTCAGGTTCACCATAAGGGTTAAGAGCTAGACAACTAAAGAGGGAAATACCGTGCCCATGGCTCCCTAGGGCCTTCATGACAGGCACAAAGTCGGCCTTTCATCCTTTCAACACGGCTCTCATTGGAGAGGGAAAGGATTTAGAGAAGATATGGAAATGGGAAGGAGGAGAAGAAACAACCATGCAAAATCGGTTGAGACGAGGGCTGATGCCCAAGGTAGGGGAGATCCCCAACGGTAGGCCTCCGTCTCCTACGACAGCAACTGGAGAGGGTTTGAGGGGCTCCCCTACATTGGACTTTAGTCTCCGTCTCCTATCCCCCCCTCACACACGACAACAACGGAAATGGGTTGGGGGCGAAGGAAATGGTTGGTTAAGCAAAATAATGTCTGGCCAAGTTTTAATCTGAGATTTACCACCTCACACTCAAACTTGTAGACAGGGCAGCCCTTTAAAATACATTTTGGGAGCCACCGCAATGGGCACATTTGCGTGGCTATGCAGAGCAGTTTGATCGATCTTGACCAGGTTGAGCACATAAATTGTACGCCAGTAATTCTGACAATGATGGCGGGGGGGGTGGGGGAGATGATATGGTCGGTCCGCCAATATATACATCACGGGGGAGGTCATGTCTACTGAAAGTAATCTTGGCAGTATTGGTGGACTTACGGAGGCATCTATGTGAATGGTGTAGCATTGCACTGATATTGCATCATTCCACGAGGCAGGCGAGTAGGGCTTCACAATCTAACCGGTCCTTGTCGTAGCCAGAGCAGATTGCCAGGGAGATGGAGACAGTTCCGTTATAGGTATTGGAGGAGGGACGGGGCTGGGCAGGGATGGGTTTGCTAGTGAAGTCTATTAGGGTTGATAATGCTTTAGCTTAGGATTCAGATATCTGTGACTGGGCGGGAACGATCAGAAGGAAACTTTGCCTGTTTGTTATGGGGGCATTGCTGGAAGAAGAGTGTAGTCAGAGGGGATCACGAAAAGTCGATCCCATCTGGCTGGGCTATACAGAGTATTTAGAAGATTTGTAGGGGTGGGGGAAGCTGAAGGACGGGGACGTGTGGATGAGGGAGTAGTGTTGAGAGGTGGACAATAGAGCCTGCAGAATAATAACAAGGGGGAGGGGATAGGAAATGAAGAAAGGTTTGGGGGTGGAGGAGATGAAGTAAAGGACAGGGGAATACCATGCCCATGGCTCCCCAAGCCGTTCATGACTGGCATAAAGTCAGCCTTGAATCCTGTCAACAATGGGTTGGAGAATAGAAAGAAACGGAAAGGGGAAGAAGAGACCCGCTAAATTAGTTGAGTCTCGGGCTGAGGTCCAAGGCTGAGGTGATCCCCACCATTGGGTTACAGTCCCCGTCTCATAAGCATGGGACTGGGGGGAGGGGCGAGGGAAAAGGAAAGGGGGAGAGGTAAAGACCGTGAAAAATTGGATGCGCCGAGGCTGTGGCCCAAGGCTGGAGAGATTCCCTACGTTAAGCCTCAGTCCCCGTCTCCTGAGCCCCCTTATGACAATAACAGGGATGGGATTCGTAGGGTCAACCGCTTATAAGCAACTTCTTTTCCTTCTTTTACTAAATGATGAAAGACAGTAATTTGCAACATCCATGTAAAATTTCAAATAATCATATATACTCGTGCGCGCAAGTGGCATACAAAAACATTTTGTAAACAAATTATTAAGAACTGTGATATTGTAGTTACCTATAATAAAAGGTTTTCTATACAAAAATGAAAACCTACGTTAAAGGGGAAACTTTAATATTTATTTTTAAAAAATCATGGGCATTCAAACATCCAAGGTGATCCTAGGATTAACCAAATTAAATTTGTATGAATAATTGCACTTTAGATCTCATCTCTAGTTTTCAGCTTTTGAAACATGAAAATACACGACCACCATATGAGTAACATAAGCATATTTGACGGGGTATCGTACAAACAAATGCTCTTAGCTGCATAAGGATAAGCCCGTTATGCGGAGTTTAGCTTCGCCCGGGCTATGACCATGAGGGGAGCCCGGCCTGTATCGACTAATGCCGACTCGCTCACGTGTCAGCTGGTGTTGACTCGGCTGAACCTAGTCCTTACCCGCCGTGGTGCCCAGCCACAGCAGTAACCTCTAGGCGACAATTGCAACTTCTCGCACCTGGGCGGGGCGCGAACCGCCGACCCGCGGATGAGAGGTCGACACGTTACCACTGTACAAGCACGGAGGCTTGGCTGAATTTTTTTTCTTATTTTCTTATGACTGATCACTTACCAATACTTTCAGTTTTATCCAGTAATATATTTATCTGCTGTTATTTTAAATTAGTCATTTCCTTATTGCATATTTGTATGTGGAAAAATATATATAAAAAAGGCTGACTCTACTGACGGGATCAGTTTTATTATATACAATTATGCACATTTTATCAGTGAATAAAAAACATCTTCCAAAAATACTGAATGAAAAAAATACAGGATGAAAATAAAACAATAATGATAATAAATAATAATACTCAGTAATTGTAGAAGCAGCAGTAGTAGTAATGATAAAGATAATGGGTTAATGGATGACAAATAAATGTGCTGTCATCATGGACATATAGCACTGAGATACAGTATAGATACGAAACGGGTTAGGAATGAGTTAAGGATTAGGTTTAAAATTAGAGGTTAAACAGTACTAGACGGGATTCCGAGAGGACGTCCAATGTAAGTGAGGAAAAGCAGAGGTACCAGCGGTGACAGGATAGTAGGATGTGTGGGGCTGAAAGAGGAGCATTGCATAAGGTGCATAGAGGTGGATAAGATTGTGACATAAGATAGCAATGTATGGTGTGAGTGTACCCAAAGCGTAAGTGGGCAAGAGCAGTTTCCCAGCGTCTGTTCTTATGGAATGCTATTGACCTTGGAGAAACGGAAGGTTTTCTTATGTAGTTTATTAGTGATAAGGATAGACCAGAAAGTCTGTAATCGGGTGAAGAGCACGATTTTGAAGTGAGGGTAGTAGTCAGGGGCTATATGTGTAAATCTGGGTTGATGAGGCCGAGCGTGCTAGTGTTTCTGCCTATTCATTGCCGGGGATCTCAATGTAGCTGGGTATTCAGCAAAAACTGAGTTTTGTGTTGCATGTCTAGGCGGAATAGTTGATCCTGAATCTTGTGGACACGAGGGTGGATTGGCTGTAGAGATTGTATAACCGATAACGAGTTTTTGGAGTTGGTGAAAATTGTGAAGGTTAAGGGAGGGAGGGGAAACATGCGTTCTAATGGGAAGAGGATCGCAAACAATTCTGCTGTAAGGACGCTGGATTCAGATGGAAGTGGAAAGTTGAAAGTACAAGAAAGAAATATTACAGCAAAAAGCAGTGCCAGATTACAGATTTGGAATAAATGTGAATGCTGGAGGAGTGGGTTGAGGTATGGTTGAGAAAATGAATGAGGACTGAAGGAGGGGTGTCTGATTTAGGTGCATCAGAGAAAACATGGGTGCAGATATGAGAGGAAGGTACAAGCCAAGGTGGATATTTATGGGCAGAAAAAGGTAGGGGTTGTAGGTGAAGAATGGGTGAATGGGAGAGAAGTGCATCCAGGCAGTCAGAAAAAGGAGTAGGTAAGCATGGTGAGGAGGTAAAGGTAGGAAGAAGGGATTAAGGGACACTTAGTTTAGAGAGAAGATTTATGAAAAAGTGCATAGCTCCAGAGAGAGCATGGTGAATGGTTTTAACAAATAAATGTGCTAGACATCAGTGGTCATATTCTTCTTCTTTTAACGGTAGGTTCATGTCTGAGCCGCCGTGGTCACAGCATGATACTTGATTGTAGTTTTCATGTTGCGATGCTCTTGGAGTGAGTACGTGGTAGGGTCCCCAGTTCCTTTCCACGGAGAGTGCCGGTAGTACCTTTTTTTTTAGGTAATCATTCTCTCTATTTATCCGGGCTTGGGACCAGCACTTGACTTGGGCTGGCTTGGCCACCCAGTGGCTAGGTAGGCAATCAAGGTGAAGTTCCTTGCCCAAGGGAACAACGCGGCGCTGAGTGACTCGAACCCTCCAATTCAGATTGCCGTCGTGACAGTCTTGAGTCCGACGCTCTAACCATTCGGCCACCGCGGCCTTGACGATCATGGGTTTCCATGATTTTTCTTAGCAATTTAGAGCGGTGGTTTGCCATTGCCTTCCGCCCGGTGTTTTTATCGAGTCACCATCTCTAATTACCCGGCACTGACTTGAGCTGGCTTGGCCACCCAGTGGCTAGGCAGGCAATCGAGGTGAAGTTCCTTGCCCAAGGGAAACAACACGGCGGTCGGTGACTCGAACCCTCGAACTCAGATTGCCGTCGTGACAGTCTTTAGTCCGACGCTCTAACCATTCGGCCACCGCAGCCCCAGTGGTCATATAGCGCTGTGGTAAAGTATTGTGGTGAAAAAGGTAAAAATGAGTTAACAATTAGATTAAGTGTACAAATGGGGGGGGGATGAAGAAGAGAAAGAAAAGGAAAGGGGGAGAAAAAAAAGACCATGTAAAATTTATTGAGGTAAGGGTGAGGTCCAAGGGGTGGGTGATCTACATTGGGCCTCAGTCTCTGTGTCCTTAGCCCCCTACAACAACAAGCAAGAGATTAAGGGGGTCTGGAGAGAGAAAAAAGGGCATGGCTTCAAAAGGGAATTCCTGATTCTACTTAAAGGCTCTCAACTGGAAAGCAGCAGAAGGTGCCTAAGGCTAAATGTAGACTGCAGTGGATAGTATCATAGCAAGTAAGAAGAGAGGTATAGACAGAGGAAAAGATATGACATCCATAGTCAAGAGTAGAGCATCATAGAAATATGGAGATGAAAGAGAGCTTTGCAGTCTGAACTGAGGATATATGCAGGTGGTGGCAATTTTGAGTTTGAAGTCAAAAATGACTGAGGAATTTGCCTGAGGACTAGAAGTGGAGTGGAGTATCATATAATAAGAGTGGCGTTTGAGGACCTATACATGATTGAGAAAAAAAGAATGTATGGTTAATGGTTAAAAGCAAGAGAAATGTGCTAGACATCTAAGGTCATGTAGCACTATAGTTAATGTTTGGGAAGGGTGGTTGAGTTAGTGATTAGTTGTCTAAGCTGGGCAAAGGAATTGGTGAGTGAAAGGGTTAGGGTCGGGTGTGGTAAGGAGTTAGATTAGATGAAGGATAGTATACGTTTGAGGAAAGAGAATAGGTTGTTGAAGCAGAAAGTGTGGGATTCTGAAAGGATGTCTGATAGTTGGGAGGTCGGTGAAGGGAGGATAGATG